>NC_142810.1:4826670-5079170 GCF_049724085.1 Artemia sp. Qi Xiang Cuo
CAAATTACACAGTGATAGATTATTGCTCCTGCTAGCATTATGCGCTTCTAGGCCCGGACCTAGGGACCTAGTAGTAAATCCAGGCCTGAGCGTGCACATATTTCCTTTTGGTGAATTGACTTTCCCTTTAAGCACTCTCTGAAAGGTCCAACTTAATACACAAATCCCTTTTTGAAATATACCATTTTGAAAATCTGCGTGCACATAGTGTATTTTGATTTAGTTCAAGTTCCACCTCAAATACCTCATTCTGTCAAATTTTCAACTTGATATGCGTAGCTTATTGTTAGGAACCAGTAGGGGAATCCCCCGCTTGTTACTGTTTATGACTTTACACCTTTTATCTTGGACTGGGCGTGCACTTATTTCGTTTTGGTGAATTGAATTTCCCTTTAAGCACTCTCTGAAAGTTCCCAACTTAATACACAAATCACTTTTTCATATATTCTATTTTGAAAATCTGCGTACACATAGTGTATTTTGATTTAGTTCAAGTTCCACCTCAAATACCTCATTCTGTCAAATTTTCAACTTGATATGCGTAGCCTACTGCCAGGAACCAGTGGGGGAATCCCCGCTCGTAATTGCTAATCACTTTAACCCTTTTATCCAGGCCTGAGCGTGCACATATTTCCTTTTGATGAATTGACTTTCCCTTTAAGCACTCTCTGAAAGTTCCAACTTAATACACAAATCCCTTTTTGAGATATGCCATTTTGAAAATCTGCGTGCACATAGTGTATTATGATTTAGTTCAAGTTCCACCTTAAATACCTCATTCTGTCAAATTTTCAACTTGATATGCGTAGCCTACTGCCAGAAACCAGTTGGGGAATCCCCTTTCGTAATTGGTAATAACTTTAACCCTTTTATCCAGGCCTGAGCGTGCACATATTTCCTTTTGGTGAATTGACTTTCCCTTTAAGCACTCTCTGAAAGTTCCAACTTAATACACTAATCCCTTTTTGAGATATGCCATTTTGAAAATCTGCGTGCACATTGTGTATTTTGATTTACTTCAAGTTCCACCTTAAATACCTCATTCTGTCAAATTTTCCACTTGATATGAGTAGCTTTATGGCAGGAACCAGTGGGGGAATCCCCGATTGTAATTGCTAATCATTTTACCCCTTTTATTTAGGCCTGTGCATGCACATATTTCCTTTTGGTGAATTGACTTTCCCATTAAGCATTCTCTGAAAGTTCCAACTTAATACGCAAATCCCTTTTTGAGATATGCCATTTTGAAAATCTGCGTGCACATAGTGTATTATGATTTAGTTCAAGTTCCACCTCAAATACCTCATTCTGTCAAATTTTCAACTTGATATGCGTAGCCTATTGCCAGGAACCAGTGGGGGAATCCACGCTCGTAATTGCTAATCACTTTAACCCTTTTATCCAGGCCTGTGCGTGCACATATTTCCTTTTGGTGAATTGACTTTCCCTTTAAGCACTCTCTGAAAGTTCCAACTTAATACACAAATCCCTTTTTGAGATATGCCATTTTGAAAATCTGCGTGCACATTGTGTATTTTGATTTAGTTCAAGTTCCACCTCAAATACCTCATTCTGTCAAATTTTCAACTTGATATGCGTAGCCTACTGCTAGGAACCAGTGGGGGAATCCTCGTTCGTAATTGCTAATCACTTTAACCCTTTTTCTCCATCGTCAAGTAAATGCTCCAAAAATATTTTATTCAGAGATTTCATGTTAAAAAATTATCCAATCACTAATTACCCCTTTTTTGCAAATGTCAATCAATGAATTCCGATTGTAAAAGCGTGTTTAATCACGTTGGGAGGGAACATAAGCCCTTAAAATGGCATGGGAGGGAATATAAGCCCTTAAAATAGCATGGGAGGGAATATAAGCCCTTAGAATAGCATGGGAGGGAACATAAGCCCTTAAAATAGCATGGGAGGGGATATAAACCAGTAGAATAACATGGGGGGGAACATAGGCCCTTATAATAGCATGGGAGGGAACATAAGCCCTTAAAATAGCATGGGAGGGGGGGATATAAACCCTTAGAATAACAAGGGAGGGAACATGAGCCCTTATAATAGCATGGGAGGGAACATAAGCCCTTAAAATAGCATGGGAGGGAACTTAATCCACCCAAATCCATAAGTACATGCTCTGGAAAGGTGCCATGGAACGTAATCTCCCCAAATAGCACAGGAAGGAACATAAAGTACCCAAAGTATAACCTAGGACTCTACTGATATTTGCCCTCCAATCTCTTTTGACTCTTAAAAAGTGAACAAGAACTTTCAATTTCCAATCAAATGAGCCCTCTCTGAAGTTTATGGAAGCCTCCCTTCCACAAGAGGTTCAGGTTCAGTTTCATACATTTTTATTAACAAAAAAAAACAACTCAATGTGACAACAAGTCGCACTAAAGCAAGAAGATGCTTGAAAAAGCGACCGGTTGGATATCATGCATGCAAAATCAACAAACCAATTAAAATGAAAAAAGGGGAAAAAAATAAAAATAACACAAAATAATGATAAATATATAATGGCAAAAAATATAAAAAAAAAATAAAAATAAAATATCTACAAAAAAAAAAAAAAAAAAAAAAAAAGCCTTCTCACGAACAATAAAAAAAACCAAAAACCTGAAAATAAATTATTTTTAAAACGGGTTTTAAGTTGCGGCACAAATTAAGCTTTACGAACAGAATCTGGGAACGAATTCCAAACTGACGGGCCCATGTGTCTGGTCACTTGACTCGCTCTCGTTGTGTTCCGTGGCTCAGATGCAAGACTATCCACACTCCTAGTCGAATAATCGTGATAAAATGAATTAGGCTTTGAAATATTAATAAAAAAATCCGGTGCAAGACCATTCAGACACTGAAATACAAAAACTACAATTTGATAATCCCTTATTTCACCAACCTTTAAAATTTTAATCTTTCTAAAAAGTGATTCAGTGCTATCAACACCACGATCATACCTTCCAATCAACCTTATAGCCTTATTCTGCAGAACTTGAACTCTTCTAAAATTGCAACTAAAATTACTCGCCCAAATCAAACAACCATAATTTATATAAGGCGCTATTATGGAAAAATACAATAAAAGCAGAATTCTCAAAGGTAAAAAATTTTGAAAACGGTTCGGAACTCCAAGGCCTCGCGCCAGCTTGCATGCTATGATGTCGCAGTGTTTTCTCCAACTCAAGTTTCGATCCAGGATGAATCCCAGATATCGGATCTCTTCGACTTGTGAGAGCGGTAGGCCATTGTAAATAATGACACCAGGGAGAGTGGGAGCAGAACCAGTCCTCGTAAACATCATAAAATTAGTTTTTGATGCATTGACGCTAAGTAGGCTAGCACAAACAAATTCATGTAGGCCATCCAGCGTCTTATTAGCCTTGAACAAGAGCTCTTGCAGCAACTTTGCTGCAATCACTAAAGCCGTGTCGTCAGCAATAGAAGTAACTGAAGCTCCGGGAATGTAGAATCTCATTGTGTCTACAAATATCAGGTACAGGAGAGGACCAAGAACTGAGCCCTATGGAGCACCACACTTTATGGGAAACGGCTGAGAAGATTTGTTACTCAAAGTCACTCGTAGCTTCCGTTCACTTAAATACGATTCAAACCAATTTAAAACACTACCCTTTATGCCTCAATAACACAGCCTTTCCAATAAAATCTTAAAATCAACAGTGTCGAAAGCTTTTCTAAAATCAATAAAAACGCCCATGCACTGCTTACCATTCTCAAGTGCTGAGTTAATATTTTCCAGAAGATGCTGGACTGCCTGTATCGTCGAATGTCCTTTCAGGAAGCCAAATTGACCATCATGTAAAATACCAATTTTCATCAGATACTTGTAAAGCCGGTGATGAACAATCTTTTCATAAACTTTTGAATAAATCGGGAGAATTGATATTGGTCTCCAATTAGATATATCAGTTTTGACTCCACCTTTGTGCAACGGTACAACTTTAGCTATTTTAAGCGCACTCGGAAACATCCCCTTTTCCATAGAAATATTGATAAGGTATACGAGGACAGGAAGCAAATAAACCAGAACCGACTTGAGCGTTCTAAGGTTCATTCCATCAACTCCTGCACTGTTTGACTTAATCGTGCTAACAATTCTGCGTACCTCCTCTTCAGTACAAGGCTGGAAATGCATTTCGAAACCTCTTCTTCGCTCATCAACAAAACTGCTTGATTCGAAAACATGGGAGCTCCTTGCTTCTTCTTGAATCTTGTAGCCAATTTCAGAGAAATATTGTCCAAATGCGTTGCAGATTTCCTCAGCTTCTTCCAAGGTCCTATTATTTAGCACAATGTTTGGCTCCGATGGCTTCGTAGGACCTTTTAGAAGATCATTCACAACTTGCCATGTTGCTTTGGGGTTACCTTTACTTTCTTCAAATACATTTGTAAAATATGCCTTCTTTTTTTCTTCTTAGGGCATTTGCCCTATTCCTTAGCTCTTTATACATCACATGGAGCTCATTTTTCTGCGGATGATTAAGATGCTCCTCACACGCCCGATTTATCATATCAGACAGATTAAGCAGCTCATCATCACACCATGGCTTTCTCGGTTTATTCTTTCTGGGGTTTATTTCTTTAAGCGGACACGTCCTATCATAAACATTCGACACTATTTGATTAAACTTTTCAAATGCTTCCGACGGATGATCTTCATTCAGTACTGTTTCCCAGTTAATAACACTAATTTGTTCTTCAAATTTTTTCAGATTAACTGGCTTCAGTTCACGCATTGCTATTTTATTCTTTCTGTTATGTTTCTTCACTTCAGAATTCAAATGCAATACAACCGGAAGATGGTCGGAGGCTGGGCTTATAACAACAGAGCAGTACGCTTTACTTAGTATCGCTGAAGACACAAACACATTATTGATGAGCGTTTCCGAATGATCCGTGATTCTCGTTGGAATGCTCACGGTCGGGTATAAATCATTTGACATCATCAGGCTCAAAAAATCCAAATTTGGTCCACGTACAATTAACAAATCCAAATTAAAGTCTCCCATACATATAAACTCTTGACTAGATATATTTACCTTTGCAGCAAGACATTCAAATCCTTCAGCAAACTCTTCAAATGATGCACTTGGTGGCTTATATGCAACAGTAAAAATACAAGCTCGATTTTCAAACTGAATTTCTATACTAAGGGTTTCTATCTTACCCTCCTTCCAAATGTCCAAATCCTTTCTAATTTTCCAATTCAAATCCTGTCGGACAATGAAAGCCAGGCCTCCACGTCCCATTGACGTTCGACTTCGAGCAATCAGTTCATAACCTGGAAAATTAAACGATGAAAGAACAGTATCATGACCCAAAAATGTTTCACATAATGCCATTATATGTAAATTATTAGATCGGGAAATAAAATCAAAAATCTCATGGTAAGAAGACGTTAAATGACAATTCCATGTACATGCATGAAATCCAGACCGGCCTAACTCCTCCAAAGTTGATAACTGGCGATATTTACTATCAAGAGATGGACGAAAACTAATTTGCGACCCATCATTTCCAATGTCCGTCAACAAATAATCATCAACATTAAACAGATTATTTTGCAAATCACTCAATCTTCCAGTTAAACTACTACTCATATCAACTTACGCAAAAAAGAATCCTATAATTCATCCCTTTTCCGCGCTCAAACGGGGTGATATTTATACTCATAAGAAATCAAAAAATAAACAACAAAATAAAAATATAAATAAAGAGTAATATAGAACATCATGACGAGATAAACACTACCAAACTACTCATAAACAACAAACTAAACGCAATCTGAAAGCGAGTTAATTCGACGAGCAGCTCGCTCACCCGGAAGCATTGCGAGAACCTGGCCACGATCTGACAATACATTTTTCACGCCAAACTTGTCTCTCGCGGCACTCAGGATATCGCGACGGCGCTTGGTTAGAGACTCAGACAAAAAGATTTTCGAACCAGCCAATTTTGTTTAATCGCAAACACTCTACGGGCCGTCTCACAGGTAGAAAATCTCACAAACACTGGTGCAACTTTATCGTTTGCCAACCCTGGATTATTCAATTTCGACCTGTAAACCATAGCAAAATCACAATCAGAGATACCGGAAAGCCCCAGCTTTTGTGAGGCTATATTCAGAATGGTTGACTTCAAGTCAACACCCGGCTGCTGCTTAATACCGTGAAAAACTAGAGTTCCAAGCTGGTTTTCTTGCTCATAATAATCAATTTTCACTTCTAATTTTGCAATACGGTTCTCTAAATTTTCAATCAGTCCTTTGATTATTCTTTACTGATACCAACAATTGCTCTAGCTTCGGATTAAACTCAAGCGACACTGACGAGTATATTTCACTCACGATAGTCTCAACAGAAGTTTTCAGAGTTCGGTCGTTTCCGCATTTATCTTGAACTTGCTTAGTAATCGCGCTCATCATTGATTCTTTTGTTTTAGCGATTTCTTCCTCAGTTGCGACTATTTTAACTAGCAAATCCGCGGGAGATGGTCCAGAAGAAACTGCTCTCAGCGATGCGAAAGTTTTGGAAGCCGTCTTATAAATGTCCGGGTTTTGGTTAACCTCTTTAAACGCACTTCCAACATTTTTATCAGTTTTTGTAGATGCTTCGCGGTAATTGTCCTCAAACGAGATGAGACTATTCTCTGTTAGGTGCGACTCTGTGTGATCTCCATACGCAAAAACTAAGTAGTTGAAGATTCCTTTTTTATCCTTTGAAACTTGGATAATTCTTACGGGCCACAGTGGGAATTTTTTGAAATTCGCTATCGCAAGCTGGAACTGTTGAAATTTTGAAATTTCTTCGCTACTTCGAGAAAAACTAAAAAAGAGAAAAAAAATCAACTTATCTTTCAGTGGGCAGGCCCACGGCAGCAGTGGCAATCAGCAATTGACGGCTGGCCCGGTGGTCCGCGGAACCTGCTTTGTTATTCACCACCGTACTCTGGCATCCTTAATCAGCTAATCCAAAGTAATACGAACGCCACACAAATAATAGGACGATCTGTTGATTGCTACCGTAATATAAATCCTTTTTCTTTTCTCAAAACGTGAATTAATTCACTTATTGCGAAACTATCCACTGTAATTAATTCTAAATTTAATCCAGCTTAAAAATAAAACTGATGTTTACAGGTCAGATGCCAAACAAGAACTGAACTATATATTCCCCCAGAGTATTACTTACAACGTCTGCCTCCGGCCTCTGGGGGTTGCGTCAACACAGAAGTTTTCCTTATCTGACCTTTGAACTATTTTTAATGAAATGGCTATTCGAAAAATTTTATCGGATGGGCTTGGGGAACAAAGGTTGTGTGGGGGGGGGGGGCTAGTTGCCCTCAGACATCTCTGGACTCTTAAAAAGTAAACTAGAACTTTCAATTTCCAATCAAATGAGCCCTCTATGAAGTTTATACGAGTATCCCTTTCAAAAGACCCATATACACCCCCAGGACAACACTTACAACACCTACCCCCCGGACCCTCGGAGGTTGTGTTTTCACCGGAGTTTTGTTGTGTGTAATTTTTGAACAACTTTTAAAAAACTGGCTATCTCAAAATTTGTAGCGGATAGGTTTGGGAAAAAAAGACATGGGGGGATAGCTGCCCTTAAACCTCTTGACTCTTAAAAAGTGAACTAGAACTTTCAATTTCCAATCAAATGAGCCCTTCTTTTAAGTTTATACGAGAATCCCTTTCATAAGACCCATACATGCCCTTAGGGCATAACTCGGAACGCCTTCCCCCGGGCCGTGGGGGGTTGTATCGAAACCGAAGTTTTTCTTATCCGACCTTTGAAAATTTTCATCAGATGGGTTTGGAAAAAGAAGATGGGGGGGGGGGGGGTAGTTGCCTTTGGATCTCTTTTGACTATTAAAATTGAACTCGAACTTTCAATTTCCAATCATATGAGCCCTCTCTGAAGTTTATATGAGCACCCCTTTCATAACGAACCATATATGTCCCAGGGCATGACTTACAACGCCTGCCCCCGGGTCCTTGGGTGTTGTGTCGACACCTGAGTTTTCGTTATCTGACTTTTGAACAATTTTGAACTTAATGGCTATCTCAAAAGTTTTATCGGATGCATTTGGGAAAACAGGGGTGTGGGGGGGGGGGCTAGTTGTCCTTCAATCTCTTTTGACTCTCAAAAACTGAACTAGAACTTTCAATTTCCAATCAATTAAGCCTCTCTGAAGTTTTTACGAGCATCCCTTAGATAAGAACCATATATGCCCCCAGCGCATAGAGTTTTCTTTATATGGTCTTTGAACTATTTAAAAAAAAAACTCTATCTCAAAATTCTTATCGGATGGGTTTGAGGAAAATGGTGCGTGGAGAGGGGGGCTAGGTGCCCTCTAATCTCTTTTGACTTTTAAAATGTTAACCTGAATTTTCAATTTCCCATCAAATGAGCCCTTTTTGAAGTTTATACACGCATCCCTTCCATAAGAACCATATATACCCCCAGGGCATAGCTTACAACGACTGCCCCCGGGCCTTGGGGGGTTTTGTCGACACCGAAGTTTTTCTTATATGATCATTGAACTATTTTTAACAGAATTGCTATCTAAAAATTTTTATCAGATTCGTTTGGGAAAAAGGAAGTGGGGGAAGGGGGCTGGTTACCCTTCGATGTCTTTTGATACTTAAAAAGTGAACTAGAACTTTCAATTTCCAATCAAATGAGCCCTCTCTAAAGTTTATTCGAGCATTCCTTCCATAAGAACAATATATGCCCTTAAGATTGTTAATCCTTGCCCTTAAGACTGTGGGGAGAGTGTCCTGTTCAAAGATGTAATTTCCAGAATTTTCAACTTCGTTGAACAAAATGGTTATCTCAAAAATTTGATTGGATGTGTTTGGGGAGATGCTTGGCGTGGATGGAGTGTTAGTTGCCTTCGAATCACTTTCGACTATTAAAAAGGGCACTAACCATTTAAATTTCTAATCGAATGAGCCCTTTTTGAAGTTTCTACGGCAATACTGTCTTTAAAAATCTTATATGCCCCCAGGACATAACTTACAACCCTTACCTTGAGGGCTATGGGGGTGGGGGCTGTGATCCTCAAAGACCTAATATCCAGAATTTTTAACTACGTTGAACGAAATGCCTATCTCAAAATTTTGATTGGATGTGTTTGGGGAAACGGTGAGCGTGAGAGGGGGGTTAGTTGCCCTCCAATCACTTTCAACTATTAAAAAGGGCACTAGCCCTTTGAATTTCCAATTGAATGAGCCTTTTTTGAATTTTCTACGACAAAGCTTACAATAAAAACAATATACTCCCAGGGCATAAATTACAACCCTTGTCGTGAGGGCTGTGGGGAGAGTTTCCTCCTCAAAAATTTAATTTGTATGTGGAAATCAACTACGTAAAACAAAATGCTATCTCAAAATTTTGATTGGATGTGTTTGGGGAAATGATGGGTGGAAGGGGTGTTAGTTGCCTTCCAATCACTTTTGACCCGTAAAAAGGGCATTAGAACTCTCGATTTCCAATCAAATGAGCCCTCTTTGACTTTTATATGATGGCCCCTTTCATATGAAGTGCCTCTGGGGAAAAATAATAATAATAATAATCATAGGAATCGCAATAGCACTGCCTAAGTTAAGAACGATGGTGGCACAATGTATTATTATTTATTTTTTTTTTTTTTCTTGGTCTTAGACCTGGGCACTTCGTATTGAAGGAGTTGTCGTAGAGACTTCAAAAAGGACTCATTCGGTTGGAAATTGGTGTGGCCTCTGAACTTTTTATTAATCAAAAGTGATTGGAAGGCAACTAATACTCATTTCACGCCCAAAATTTCTCCAAACACATTCAATCAAAATCTTGAGATAACCATTTTGTTCAGCGTAGTTGATTTCCAGATAGAAATTATGTTTTTGAGGAGGACACTCCCCCACAGCCATGGGCGCAGGGAGGGGGGCATGGGGCAGGAGGGGGGGAAAACAGTGGATAAAACTCCATCACATTATCGACTGCCCCCCCTAGACAATATGCTGCCGAATGCCACCTAAGCCCATACCCACAGCCCACAGGTCAAGGATTGTAAGTTATGCCTTGGGGAGCATAGGTATTCTGGGAATTAGGTCTGAGATAGCCATTTTGTTCAGCGTAGTTGATTTCCAGATAGAAATTATGTTTTTGAGGAGGACATACCCCACAGTCCACAGGGCAAGAGTTGTAAGTTATGCCCTGGGGGTATATAAGGTTTTTATAGAAAGCGTTGTCGTAGAAACTTCAAAAAAGGCTGGTTCGAATGAAAACTCAAAGGGATAGGGCTCTTTTTAATAGTCGAAAATGATTGGAGGGCAACTAACCCCCCTCTCACGCCCACCTTTTCCCAAAATCATCCAATAAAAATATTGAAATAATTTTGTTCAACGTAGTTTAAAGTTCTGGAAATTAGGTCTTTGAGATGATAGCCCCCCCCCCCCCACCGCCCTCAGGACAAGGGTTGTAAGCTGTGCCCAAGGGGCATATAAGGTTTTTTCTATAGAAAGCGTTGTCCTAGAAACTTCAAAATGGGCTCATTTGATTGGAAATTGAAAAGGCTAGTGCCCATTTTTATAGTCGAAAGTGATTGGAAAGCAACTAACACCCCTTCCACACCACCATTTATCCAAACACAATCCAAATTTAGAGATCGCCATTTTGTTCAAAGTAGTTGAAGAGTCCGGAAATTATATCTAAGAGGATGACACTCCCCCCAGAGCCCTAAGGGTAAGGGTTGTAAGCTATTCCCTGGGGGCCTATAATGCTTTTATTGAAATATTTTTTTTTTATAGAAACTTGAAAAAGGGCTCTTTCGATTGGAAATTCAAACGGCTAGTGCCCTTTTTAATATTCGAAAGTGATTTGAGGGCGACTAGCCCCTATTTCATGCCCACCTTTCCCCCAAACACATTCAATCAAAATTTTTAGATAACCATTTGGTTCAACGTAGTTAAAAGTCTTAGAAATTTGGTCTTTGAGGCTGATAGCCCCCTCAGAGCCCTCGGGGCAAGGGTTGTAAGTTAAGCCCTTGGGGCATATAAGGTTTTTATAGATAGTGATGATGTAGAAACTTCAAACAGGGCTCATTTGATTGAAAATTAGAAGGGCTTGTGCCCTTTTTAATAGTAGAAAGTGATTGGAGGATAACTAACACCGCTCTCACACCCACCCTTTCCCCAACCACATCTAATCAAAATTTTTAGAAAACCATTTTCTTCGACGTAGTTAAAAAGTCCAGAAATTATGTTTTTGAGGATGACCCTCCCCCAAAAGCCCTCCAGGCAAGGGTTTTAAGTTATGCCCTGGTGACAGATAAGGTTTTTTTTTATATAGAAAGCGTTGTCATAGAAACTTCAAAAAGGTATCATTCGATTAAAAATTGAAACGGCTAGTGCCCATTTTAATAGTCAAAAGTGATTGGATGGCAAGTAACCCCCTCTCATGCCCACCATTCCCCAAACACATCCAATCAAAATTTTGAGATGACCATTTTTTTCAACGTAGTTGAAAGGTCTGGAAATTATGTCTTTGAGGATGACAACCCACTCACAGCCCTCTGGTCAAGGGTTGTAAGTTATTCCCTGGGTCATATAAGGTTTTTATAGAAAGCGTTGTCGTAGAAACTTCAAAAAGGGTTCATTCGATTGAGAATTGAAAGGGCTAGCACCATTTTTAATTGTCGGAAGTGATTGGAGGGCAACTAACCGCCTCTCACGCCCACCATTTTTCCAAACATATCCAATCAAAATTTTGAGATAGCAATTTTCTTCAACGTAGTTACAAGTTTTGGAAATTAGGTCTTTGAGGATGACACCCCCACCAGCCCTCAGGGCAAGGGTTTTAAGTCATGCCCTGGGGGCATATAAGGTTTTTATTTAAAGCGTTGTCGTAGAAACTTCAATAGGGCTCATTCGATTGGAAATTGAAAGGGTTTGTGCCTTTTTTAATGGTTGAAAGTGATAGGAGAGCAACTAACACCCCTGTCACGCCCGCCATTTCCCCAAACATATCCAATCAAAATTTTGAGATAGCCATTTTGTTTAACGCAGTTGAAAGTTTTGGAAATTAGGTCTCTGAGGATGACTACCCCCTCACAGCCCTCAGGGCAAGGGTTGGAATTTATGCCCTGGGGGCATATAAAGTGTTTATAGAAAGCGTTGTCGTAAAAACTCAAAAAGGGCTCATTCAATTGGAAATTGAAAGGGCTAGTGCCCTTTTTAATAGTAGAAAGTGATTGGAAGGCTTGACATTTTTACAGTAAAGATCAATGTGGGTACAATATATTATTATTTTTCTCTTCTTTTTTTTTTGTTTAGACCAAGGCACTTCGTATCGAAGGAGTTGTCTTAGGAACTTCAAAAAGGGATTATTCAATTGAAAACAGAAAGCGCTAATGCCCTTTTTAATAGTCGAAAGCGATTGGAGCGCAACTAGTTCCCCTCCCACGCCCACCCTCGCAGTTGCCCATTATGTTTAAAAACTAATTGTTGCCTTAAGATTAAATCAAAATGCACTGTCTTAATGGTAATTCCCTATAAAGCATCTCAGCAGTATCCCAAGAACGACTGAGGGTATTATGTTCAAACTTTCGGGGCTATTTCTGCTCCTAAAATTTATCCAAATCAGCATCGACAAATAAATGAAACCCAAAACGAACAGAAATTACAATAAATAACCGAGTCAAACTCAAAACGAGCAGAAATTAACATGAGTAGGGCTCAAAACCCCTATACTTTCCCAAGGCCAGAACATAATTTTAACTTTACTGAAAAAAATAAAAATGATGTGCATTGTCAGTTTAATATACATATACTGATATTTAGTAATCAAAATGTCAATATTATTTGATTTATTAAAGTTATAAAAGTAAAAACATTTACTTTTATGGTTATATGGCATATATGGTTGTTATGAAAGGGATGCTCGTATAAACTTCATAGAGGGCTCATTTGATTAGAAATTGAAAGTTTCAATTCATTTTAAAAGAGTCAAAAGGGGTCGGGGGGTAACTAGCCCCCCTCCCTCCAGCTCTTTTCCCCCAAATACATCTCATAAAAAATTTGAGGTAGGCATTTTGTTAAAATTAGTTCAAAGATCATGTAACAAAAATTCCTTAACGTATGGTCATTTCGTTAAAAATAGTTCAATGGTCAGATAAGAGAAACTACTGTGTCGACGCTACACCACAGGGCCCGGGGCAGGCGTTGTAAGTGTTGCTCTGGGGGCATATATGGTTCTTATGGAAGGAATGCTCGTATAAACTTTGGAAAGGGCTCATTTGATTGGAAATTGGAAGTTCTAGTTCACTTTTAAATAGTCAAAAGATATTGGAGGGCAACAAGCCCCCCCCCTCGATATCTTTTTTTCCTAAAACCCATCCGATAAGAACTTTGAGATAGCTAAATTTTTTTTAAATAGTTCAAAGATCTTATAATAAAAACTCCGGGGTCGATAAAACCCCCCAGGGCCCGGAGGCAGGCGTTGTAACTAATGCTCTCGGGGCATATATAGTTTTTATGGAAGGGATGCTCGTATAAACTTCGGAGAGAGCTCATATGATTGGAAATTGAAAGTTCTCGTTCACTTTTTAAGAGTCAAAAGAGATCGGAGGGCACCTCGCCCCCCCCCCGCTCTCTCTCCACCTCCTATTTTCCTCAAATCTATTCCATAAGAACTTTGAGAGAGCCATTTTTTTCAAAATGGTTCAAATAATATATAAAGAAAACTCAGGGGTCGACACAATCCTTCAGGGCCGGGGTAGGCATTGTAAGTTATGCCTTGGGGGCATATATAGCTGTTGTGGAAGGGATGCTCGTATAAACTTCAGAGAGGGCTCATTTGATAGGAAATTGAAAATTCTAGTTCTGTTTTTAAGAGCCAAAAGAGATCAGAGGGCGATTATTCCCCCAATGTTCCTTTTCCCCAAATGCATCCGATAAAATTTTAACATAGCTATTTTGTTAAAAATAGTTCATAGGTCAGATAGAAAACTCCGGTGTCGATACAACCACAAAAATCCCTGGGATAGGCGTTGCAAGTTTTGCCCTGGGGGCATATATGGTTCTTATGGAAGGGATGCTCGTATAAACTTCAGAGAGGGCTGATTTGAATTGAAATTGAAAGTTTTAGTTCAATTTTTAAGAGTCAAAAGAGATCGGAGGGCCCCTAACCCCCCCCCCACACCCACCCTCGCCCTTTTTTCCCCAAACCCATCTGATACAAATTTTGAGATAGCCAATTTTTAAAACAGCTCAAAGGTCAGATAAAAAAAATTCTGGAGTCCACACGACCCCCCTTGGCCCGGGGGGCAGGAATTGTAAGTTATGTGCTGCGGCTGTATATAGTTCTTATGAAAATGATGCTCGCATAAACTTCGGAGAGGGCCCATTTAAATGGAAATTAAAAGTTCTAGTTCATGTTATCAGAGTAAAAAAAGATTGAAGGGCAACTAGCCCTTCCCACCCTCCCCGCCTGTGGTTGTTTTGGATGGATAGACACATCTGATAAAATAATGATGTGACCATTTTGTTAAAAATAGCTCAGAAATAATATATTAAAATCCTAGGATCGACACAACCCCCCAGGGACAGACGTTGTAAGTTATACTCTGGGGACGTATATGGTTCATATTGAAGGGATGCTCGTATAAACTCCAGAGAGGGCTCATTTGATTGAAAATAGAAAGTTCTAGTTGATTTTTAAAGACTCAAAAGAGACCCTAGGGCAATTAGCCCCCCCACGCTCTTTTTTCCCCAAACCCATCCGATAAAAATTTTGATAAAGCCATTTTGTTAAAAATAGTTCAAACATAACATAATAAAATCTCCTAGGTTGACAAAAATCCATTTTTTCACTTTGATATTGTTACTTTGATACCAGCTGTGATATGTTGATGAACATTTGATTTTTTAAGAAAAGTTCGGTTTTCAAATAAGGAATTTTTAAAAACTTGAAACTTTTTGCATTCAAAAATGAACATAAACTAATTAAAAAAACTTTCCGGAAAATAAGTTTTTCAAAGAAAAGTAAAGGCCATTTTAAACTTAGGCTCAGAAGATGCAAATACCTGTTAAAATTTAAACTCAAAGCGACCAAAAATTACTATTAGATAATAAGTGGAACCCAAAATGAACAGAAATTAAATAAACAATCACAGCAAAAAACATAGAACAAGTAATAATATAAATGAATAAATAGATCTTAAAGTGGGTAATGCTTAGATTGAATATGAAAATCAAGCTTAAAACGAAAAAAAAATATTTTGCTATTGAAGCATAAATGAAACTTAAAACGAACAGAAATTAAATAAACAATCAATGCAAAGAAACTTACAATAGATATTAATATAAATGAATAAATTAATATTAAAACGAGTGAAACTTAAATTGAATTTGTAAATAAAGCTTGAAACGAACAAAAATCACTACAGACAAGAGTTTGGGTATCGCCTCCTTCTCTCACTGTAATGTCTAAAACATACTGCGTCATTGCGCTTTACTGAAAACTATATGCGTCTTGAACATTCTTGGAAAGTATAAACAACATCAAATTATATATTTGATGTATAATGATATTAATTGTTGAAAAAACCATCAGTTCTAGAATTTATTTAATTGTAATTTTATTTTTGTTTTCAATGTTGCAAGAACTGCAAGAGAAGAAAATATTTGTAATATAATTAGTTTTCATTGAAGCGCCAATGACGCAGTAGGCTTTAGGTTTTTACAGTTAAGGAAGGGGACAGTATCCAAACTCTTGTTTGTAGTAAACTATATTCCTCTTGAACAATTTTAGAAAGAACTAATAAATTAAACTGAATATTTTATGTATAATGATATTAATTACTGTAATATATGCGATAAAATTGGTTGGTGTATGCGAAAATATAACAAGTTTTTATTGTTTAAAAAAATAGAATCGTGAGAAAGATTCAAAATTTAGTACAAAGAGCGAGGCGGTGAGGAGGGGATATCCCCTTTCATGTACGGAATAATTTTTGTTCGTCTTAAGTTTTCATGTCGCTCCTTACTTTCAGTTTAAAAACATGTTTTTTTTATTTTTTAATAAAAGCCGAGCACCAGTACTTAATTTTATGTTTGGTTAATTGTGTTACCTACGGATGTGTGTTTAATGTTTATTATGTATTGTGTAATATTTTTAATTTAACCAAATATCATATTTGTTTAATATTTACTTTTTTCACTACCGCTTGAAGAAAAATGTGCTATTGAAGATTTAGGAGAGGCACATGCAACATTTACTTTTTTTCATTGGGTATTCAGTATTCATTATAAAATAATTTCCCAAGACAATTTTTCACATATCTTGAAAACAGATTTAGGTTTGTCTTTTTCACTAATGTTCCATCACCCTTTCTTCTGAAGGATATCTCATGCCCCTTAGCTCCCGGGGTCCTTGCCCCCCCCCCGACATAAAATACTGTAGCTACGCCTCTGTATGGCTCTTTTGGTAATATGACACTAATGTCCCTAGTTCTTTTTTTATATATTCTGCTGAGACAACCTGACAACCTGTCCTAGGAGACGTTACATGGAACGTTGTTAATTCGCTAGTTTTTCAAAGCATGATTCATGATCTTTTTCAATTCTTGGGTAAAATATTTTCTGATGACAAATTTTTATTTGCAGATACTGACAGTAAAACATAGCTGGAGTATGGACGTTCGGTTGGTTTCAAAAAACGGAGAATGTAACATAAGTAACGCAAATCTAACCCAAAATTCCCGCCTTCTTTCTGACCTTTTCACCACACTAGTAGACGCAAGGTGGAGATGGATCGTCTTACTCATTGTTATTACGTTCTGGAGTAGTTGGCTCTTCTTCGCAATTTTTTGGTATATCATTTGCTATGCTCATGGAGATTTTGAAATTGATAATCTTCCCAATGGGCGTAAGTAGTAACAGTTTTATAATTGTTTTTATTGTTTATCTTTGTCTCTAAGATAAAAGTAATGACATCAGGTCAAGCATACAGAAAAAAAAACCTGACACTTAACTTAAGTTAAAAAAAATATTAAAATAAATATATAAAATTTGCGGCGAATGAAATTTCTTAGCTTGACCTCCTGGGACCTGATGTCCAACCGGTTGTATATTCGTTTACGAATTTTTATCGTTCAACCTACTGCAAATCTGGACTTAAAGATTGTCTCCTTTTATGCAAGAGGCGTTTCCTGCCATCTTGATTTTTTTTTTCAATCCGGTAACAGTAATGGAGGCCGAACCAGGAGCAAGTGAAATAAAGAAAATCAACTTACGAAAGAGGTCAAAAGGTAAGAAATTAGATTAAAAATATAAAGAGATAGGCTAGACAATATAAAAAAATCAGGCGATATATTCTAAGACCAAAGTATTGACAGGTTTGATTTTCAACACATTTACTGTTATTGCTGCCATCTGACAGAAGGACTTTAAGTCTTGTACAATGGGTTGTGCCTTGTACAATGGGTTGTGCATTCGGTCTTACCTTAGAAGTCCAACGGGTTGGAAGATTGTATTTTTGGAGCTAAGTTTTTTTCTGGTTAGGCCTAACATTTTTTTTCCTTCAGTGAGGCTATTTAAATGGAGTTGACGTATGTCTAAAGTTTCCTACTGTGAGGTATAAAGCACCAACAGTTCCTCTATTTTGCAATGTCCTTGAAAAAAGCCTTGTCCTTGGTTGAAAACATCGATATCAGCGACACGGAAGATAGCGGAGACGAAACCAACCCTGAGTGGTGTTTAACCGGCAACACATGTGCAACAGATGAAGACTAAGTGTCCTCTGATAGTGAAGAAGAGTCTCAAGGCTTTCTAGATCGGGCTAATCTCAATGACTTCTCAGTCCTATTTGACGGAAAAGAGGACGATATTTCACTAGCATATTATATTCCAGCATTCAAAACTGACTCCGTACCAGCCAGTTGCCCAGGAAAAATTTGCCGCCCCCACAAAATGTGGACCAGTTCAGATACCCTGAACGAGCATCATTCATGCCTTTCCTTGTGCATAGATCAAGTCCGCAGGAAAGCTGGAAGCAACATGAATACTTTTTGAAGCACTTTCCTGACTCATTTTTTTGGACAATGGCTTTCGCAATGAATTGTCATTACCAGAAGGCCACAAACAAATCTTTGCTCGCTAGTGTCTCCGAACTGGTGGTATTCTTTGGCATTTCAATTGTCATGAGTAATCTGAAGTTTCCTCGTCTTCAAATGTTTTGGAGCAAGAAATTTTGAGTCCCTATCATCTGCGAGAAAATGCCTCGAGATCGGTTTTTCAAGCTTAGATAGAATGTGAAGTTCCTTTTGTTTGACGAGGTTGACGAGAATAACAAAAGAAATAATCGTCTTTAGAAAGTGCATCCCTTGCTGAATTTGGTGGGAGTTGAGTGTCTAAAGCTTGAGCAAGAACAATTCGTTTGTATTGACGAGCAAATGATTCCCTTGGCTGGGCAATGCAGCCTGAAGCAGTACGTACCAAATAAGCCAAATCCTCTTGGCTTGAAGAAGCTTGTTTTAGCAGGTTCATCAGCTCTGGAGTATGATTTCGTAATCTATCAAGGAAAGACAACCTTTGTGCCAGAACTACAAGCTAAAGGTCTGGACAGTGCCACTGTGCCACACCTATGCCAAGATCTAAGTGAAGGTTCATATCTTTTCTTTGATAGGTACTTCACTAGCATGTCTTTGCTCGAAAAAATATCTGAAAAGTACATAAATGTAACTGGCACTTCCATGAAAAATCGACTTAAAGGTCTACCAGCGACGACCGGTCGTGGACTAGAGAACTGGAAGTTGGACGTCCCTTAAGTTCACGCGAGAAGATCGAGTTGTAGCCGTTAGGCAGTGGTACGACAACAAGCCCACTTTTCTAGCTTCAAGCTGCTATGCCGAGGAACCCAAGCTACCTTTGTCAAGATACAACAAGTCTGAAGGAAAGTATGTAGATATTCCCAGTCCCCTTGTGGTAAGACAGAACAACAAGTACATGGGTGGAGTCGATCTCTGTGACCGCATGGTGAGCTTTCTTAGCTTGACCTCCTGGGACCTGATGTCCAACCGGTTGTATATTCGTTTACGA
Source organism: Artemia sp. Qi Xiang Cuo (assembly GCF_049724085.1). Classification (NCBI taxonomy): domain Eukaryota; kingdom Metazoa; phylum Arthropoda; class Branchiopoda; order Anostraca; family Artemiidae; genus Artemia; species Artemia sp. Qi Xiang Cuo. The sequence goes on from NC_142810.1 coordinate 4,845,785, forward strand.
ATTTTTATCGTTCAACCTACTGCAAATCTGGACTTAAAGATTGTCTCCTTTTATGCAAGAGGCGTTTCCTGCCATCTGTGATTTTTTTTCAGTCCAGTAACAGTAATGGAGGCCGAACCAGGAGCAAGTGAAATAAACAAAATCAACTTACGAAAAAGGTCAAAAGGTAAGAAATTAGATACAAAATAGAAAGAGATAGGCTAGACAATATAAAAAAATCAGGCGATATATTTTAAGACCAAAGTATTGACAGGTTTGATTTTCAACGCATTTACTGTTATTGCTGCTATCTAACAGAAGGACTTTCAGTCTTGTTACAATGGGTTGTACATTCGGTCTTACCTTAGAAGTCCAACGGGTTGGAAGATTGTATTTTTGGAGCTAAGTTTTTTTTTCTGGTTAGGCCTAACATTTTTTTTTCTTCAGTGAGGCTATTTAAATGGAGTTGACGTATGTCTAAAGTTTCCTACTGTGAGGTATAAAGCGCCAACAGTTCCTTTCTTTTGCAATGTCCTTGAAAAAAGCCTTGTCCTTGGTTGAAAACATCGATATCAGCGACACGGAAGATAGCGGAGACGAAACCAACCCTGAGTGGTGTTTAACCGGCAACACATGTGCAACAGATGAAGACTAAATGTCCTCTGATAATGAGGAAGAGTCTCAAGGCTTTCTAGATCGGGCTAATCTCAATGACTTCTCAGTCCTATTTGACAAAAAAGAGGACGATATTCCCCTAGCACATTATATTCCAGCATTCAAAACTGATTCCGTACCAGCAAGTCGCTCAGGAAAAATTCGCCGCCCCAACAAAATGTGGACCAGTTCAGATACCTTGAACAAGCATCATGCATACCTTCCCTTGTACTCAGATTCTAGTCAACGGGAAAGCTGGAAGCCACATGAATACTTTTTTGAAGCACTTTCCTGACTCATTTTTTAGACAATGGCTTTCGCAATGAATTGTCATTACCAGAAGGCCACAAACAAATCTTTGCTCGCTAGTGTCTCCGAACTGGTGGTATTCTTTGGCATTTCAATCGTCATGAGTAATCTGAAGTTTCCTCGTCTTCAAATGTTTTGGAGCAAGAAATTTTGAGTCCCTATCATATGCGAAAAAATGCCTCGAGATCGGTTTTTCAAGCTTAGACAGAATGTGAAGTTCCTTTTTTTGACGAGGTTGACGAGAATACCAAAAGAAATAATCGTCTTTGGAAATTGCATCCCTTGCTGAATTTGGTGCGAGTTGAGTGTCTAAAGGTTGAGCAAGAACAATTCGTTTGTATTGACGAGAAAATGATTCCCTTGGCTGGGCGATGCAGCCTGAAGCAGTACGTACCAAATAAGCCAAATCCTCTTGGCTTGAAGAAGCTTGTTTTAGCAGGTTCATCAGGTCTGGTGTATGATTTCGTAATCTATCAAGGAAAGACAACCTTTGTGCCAGAACTACAAGCTAAAGGTCTGGGCAGTGCCACCGTGCTAAACCTATGCCAAGATCTAAGCGAAGGTTCATATCTTTTCTTTGATAGGTACTTCACTAGCATGTCTTTGCTCGAAAAAATATCTGAAAAGTACATAAATGTAACTGGCACTTCCATGAAAAATCGACTTAAAGGTCTACCAGCGAAGACCAGTCGTGGACTAAAGAGAACTGGAAGTTAGACGTCCCTTAAGTTCACGTGAGAAGATCGAGTTGTAGCCGTTAGGCAGTGGTACGACAACAAGCCCACTTTTCTAGCTTCAAGCTGCTATGCCGAGGAACCCGAGCTACCTGTGTCAAGATACAACAAGTCTGAAAGAAAGTATGTAGATATTCCCAGTCCCCTTGTGGTAAGACAGAACAACAAGTACATGGGTGGAGTTGATCTCTGTGACCGCATGGTGAGCTATTACAGATTCAGCAGCAGGACAAAGAAGTGGCCAGTTTGAGTTCTTCATCATTTCATTGATTTGACACTTTCAAATGCCTGGCTACTCTACAGGCAGTATTCAATCAACGGGAACAAAACCTACGATCAGCTGATCCACTTCAGGTTTGAGATTGCTGAACATTTAGTTGACGATCTTCGGCGATCAACCGAGGGTAACTTTAGCGAATGTGAAGACGATAATGATGACGATAAACTGGAGCGGTCAACTAAAAGAAGAAAAGGATGCCCTTTGCCATCCGGACCGTAGAAGAAATCGAATGCAAAGCATCTATATCGCTACGACGTGACGTTGAGGAATTCGGCTCGATGCCAGATTCCTGGATGCAAAATGCAAACGAAAGTGTTCTGCGAAGCATGTCAGGTCTATTTCTGCTTTCAGGTTGGCAAGCAAGTTCGAGAATGTTTTTCAGATTTCCATAAATGATAAAGGATGTTTTTGTGTGTTATTGTCTTATTGATCGTATTTTTTCTCATGGCATTTTGTAACTTGTGTTTGAAAATTACATGAAGTTGAGTCCCAATGTCCAACGGGTTGTACATCCCCCCCGGACCCTCAGAATGTTAAAAAAAATAAAACTTTCATTCTATCGTCTGGTGCTATTTTTTTTATCGGTAAATTCCAAATTTCATATTCGACCCTACTCAGGAACATACCCAGGACTCAGGAGGTTGAAGTAAGATACAGGATTGTGTGAAAAGAGGTTAAGGGGATGTGCAAAATTAAATAATCACCCTATTCCCCCCATTATAAAAGGTTTTAGTTTGTGTGGCCAAGCTATTCAGAATTGACTAAGTGATCTTGCCAAAACTTGTGGAGCTTGAATAAGAATTCCAAATCCACGACAGAAAACTAAAAGCCATAGTTAAGAGAATATACAGTAGCGACGAAGGCTATACTCTCCATTAAAAATATGTGACACAAAAGTAAAACCAAACAAAATTCGTACTCGGCCTTCGCGCGATACCGATCTACACACCAGGGTGAGCTTATGGAAAACCTGTGAAACCTATGGAAAGGCTGTGACGACACGGCTCAGAGTCTTTACGCGCGGTATGAAATATATGTCATGTTTGGAAAAAGAAGTCGCTACTATGTATTCTCTCTAATGTGCTAAAAAGCCAACTTGCACTTTCCTGGAAGTTTTGGGAAAAATATTTAACTTCTCCCGTTTTGTATTAGAGATAAGAATGTTCAAGTTCATCGGAATTTACATCAATAGTAAGTGTGAAATTTTAGTTTAACGATTAGAAGGAGCGGATTTTTTTTTTTTAAAGTTTGGGAAAGGGGTAGTCCCTAACATGTTCTAGGAAAACGTAAAAATCAGCTCGAAGAAATACCATTTGAACAACTTTACAGTCTTAGGAGTTCCTTGTGAAGCTATCCAATTAAATTTAAACTTTGCCAACGCAAGAGAAGTATTATCTTAGCTGTTGGTATAATGAATAGACAACACTTTGCTTAAAAATAAGTGAAAGGTTCTTTTTGTTTAAACTAGCTTCTGGTTAGCTTTTGGAACTGTTGACACATTCAAGAACCCCTATAAATTTTTAGCAAAATTTTAAGGAAACACCATTTTAGCAACCTGGCAACTTTGGGAACCATTTTAGCAACCCTGTGGTCCAGGAAATATTTGATAATTGTTGTTTTTATCTATCAGGCAGTCAGGTGATGCTCAAGCTCGTAAAATAGTCTTAAGGCATCGAACGCTCTTAGGTAAGGGGCAAAAATCAAGAATAATAGAGATGAGTCCATTATTTTGCTGAAAGGGAAAGTGGGTCAAAATCTCACATTTTCACGGATTTGTAGGTTGCTTTCTGTCTTAGCAGGCTTAAAAAAGAATAGAATACAAATATTAAATTTGCTAAAAATAAATACAATCCGTCTTCATTACTATCAGGGAGAAATAGAATTTATATGACTGTTAATAAGCGGGAGGCAGTCATGATATGTGGAATAACCGTTTTAGGGCGACATTCCATGCCATGGCTGCCACAGGCTTTCATTTATAGTTTAGAAATTGTCTATTTTTCAGAATACCAAACGAAAAACAGTTCTTAATTTTTACTGTAAGGTTTAATTAATTCATTTCAGAATATTTTTTTATTTATGTTCAGATTTTTTGTATGCACTAGTCAAGATTAAAAGTAAATTCATCCAGTTTTCCGCAGAGCAATTTGCAGTTGTAAGCGATGAAATAAGGCCTTTTTTTGGACAACTATAACAAGCAAAATTGACGAGCCTGTACATTTTTGTCATTAGCAGTAGCATTTATGTAAATGACCGTCAAATTTTTGACGGTATTATCATAAAATTTTTTTGATATTATCAAAAATACACACAACAATGCGCACTCCAAAACAAAAAAAAATATTGTATGGAGTACAAAATAAGAAAAAAAACTAAAATTGCAAAATAATGCAATAGAGAGATAGAATTAAAAAATATGCACAAACTCAAAAGAAAACCTCAAAAAGGTCAGTCAAATAAAATCATTAGCCAAAAACAAAAAAAGAATCTGCCAATTGTTTAAAAGCCTAATAAACTTCAGAATTCAGCAAAACAAAAACAGTTACTAGAGATAAAATCAACAAAAAAAGAATATATGGATATATAAGGAGGCGGGGTTGAATGAGGAAAAAGTAACCTGAGATGGAATGAAACATTGATCCTGGAAATAAAGAACTAACCTATTAGTAAATGTGTCATAGTTCCCGACATGGAACAAAGTGGTGAATTATTGTAATGTGTCTCCAGACAAATTCCCTAAAAAATATTTTGTCCTTGTTTATGTGTCGTGGACGTTTCGCTAATCGCTAATAGTGCCATTACATAAACTGTCACCGTCATTTGTGATTGACATTAACATTGAATAATTTGTAATTTTCCTTATTTATTTTAGGACAAATTGCCATGATGTATGAGTACCATCAGACTGGTGACTTTTTTTCATCTATCATTGTAAAAACTGTCGTGATTTTTATTTATGTTGGTGGACTAGTCTTTATATTTACATGATATTAGAAAAAGGGAAATTATTTTTTTATTTAATCGTTGTTTCCGTTTAGGATTAACTTCTCCCCCCCCCCTTATTCCCCAAAGAAGTTTTTTTACCACGCATAATTTTAATTATCTTCTATCCTCGACCCCCAAAAAAATACATTTCCACACCCTCAAAAAAACTTCCTGGAAGATTCAAATCAAGCCCCCAGGCGTGGGACAAGCCGGAGTATACATAAAAAAAAACTGTGAAAAACCCATTATTTTGAATTAAATTAAATTTTATTTAATCTAAATAAAATTTTGCATAATAGCATGCGCGAATCAGATTATAAAACCCTTAATTGTTTCTGGTTTAAGGTTTGACTGACAAGCAGTACCATCAATTGGGGGACACGAAGGTCGAGGGGAGATAATTTTCCTACTGGCTCTTCCCCCCTACATTTTGAATAATGCCTCTTTGGTAGGTATTTTCGTTAGAATATACCTTTTTTTGGTATTTCGGGCAGAGTAAGTTTGCGTGGTTACAATTTTGGCTGGTGTAATTTTGTATCATGATCTTGAGTGGCTGTTGTTCCTTGGGGGCTCAATTTATCTCTGGGTATACTTTTATCAAGGTGATGTGTAATCTGTTAAAGCCATTAGTTGTTCCCCACTTCTCCAATGATGATTTTCATCTCAACACAAATTATTATATGAATAGATGGCGACGTATCCATAAATGCTGAAAATTGCGTCCAAAAATCTCATAAATTGCACTCAAAGAAAATAAGACAAAGCATGAACCATTCTTTTAGAATATCACACCTTTCAACAGCTATAGTTTCTTATTGTACGGTAGGATTTTTACGGGGTAGAGCCCTCAGTCTATTCCGTTTCATCCGTACCTTACAACGGTACAACGATTCGGGGTATAACGTTCCGTCTGCAATCTTCCTTGGATACCACCCTCAGTGGGTGTGCTCTTCCCTGGTGGTTATTTCTGTGACTACAATTTTCTGCGGAAACACAAAATCACGTCATCATGTTGGTGATAATGAATTTAAATGGCCTTCCCTGTAAGATGGAGAGAGAAAAATGTGACCAAACATACGATTTCAATTGAAAACAATCACATTGTTTGTAATGAAAAGAAAAACAATAGTCCTCTGTCATATGACAAAAAAAACTTGGTGGATTTATCGATGAAAAAATTGTCAAGATAATGGAGATAAGAGGTGAGACCTTTCAAAGAGATCAAAATATGAAAGGTTGTCACACTTTCAAAACATTTAGGAATTACACTTCTGGTGATGACCCAGAAATTAAAAAAAAAAAGTCTTAAGAATGTCTTAAAATTACAAAAAAAGTTCTTAAAATTACAAAAGAATAAGTCTTAAAAAAAATTCAATGAGTCTTAAAATGACAAAAAAAAGGTTTTAAAGAAAATCTTACAAATGTTCCTGTAGAAAGACCTCTCTTAAACATTTTGCTTAATTAGAAAAATCGGTTGATGTAAATTGTTATGTCTTTAAAAATTGTAACAGAAATATCTTCTTTGAAGCCAAAACAGCTTCAAGGCTAACAGTGCAATCAAATATGCCAAACATAATGAAAAAATTTTTGCTGAAAATGTGTTTTTGAATTCTTTGCATAAGATCATATAAACTTTGTACCTTTATATTTTCCATCACGCATACATAATACCACACATTATCCCTGTTACCCCTGGTACCACGTATTGCTCGATTTTACTTACACCTACTACAACAAACCTGCATATAGTCAGCAATAAAAGTTTAGAAGTAAAATTTTGATGGTCAAAACTTAAGAGTGCCCATCAAAACTACATAAGGGAAAAGTTCCTTCAAACGCGTTTCCAGGTGAGACTATGTGTGGAAAAGTGATTAATGCTAGAAAATATACCACATTTGTTTTAAACGTAGCATGATTTTTACCGTCGAGGGAAAGGAGATTCACCTCGCCGTGGTGCCTCTTTGACTCTAGTTCAATTTCTTATTCAAGTCCATTCATCCTGATTAGACGTCTCGGGTCACTGCTTTTGACACGTATGAAGGTAGATTTCGGTGTAATGATCTGTCATGTGCAGTTCACAACATTTCAACTATTACACTAGTTTCATCCATTAAAGTTAGCTGTTATGTTGCAGAAAGACGCTCGTCCACCCTATTGCATGCTTCGGTACTTGTTTTTCGATAAATCTGAAAGTAGGAACATTCAAGCTTCACCAACAACCTTTCGCAATAGATTATATGACTCCAACACTTTATCCTATTTTATTGCAATATATTTTGTCACCTCTCTGTGTTCCTTGTTTCATGATTTGTCAAGTTCTGTTCACACTCTCTTGAGTCCTTTCAAGTAAATAAAAATTTGTAAAGTACATATTGTGTGATAATATGTCATGCGCAAATCCTGTCAGTCAACCTGCAGTACCTGCAGGTTGCATCTATAAGCTAGCTTTAGATCATAATGGGAGCTATAATGGAAGCTCATAATGGGAGCTAGCATCTATAAAAGCTAGCTTTTAAGTTCCTAAAAATGTAATGATTCGCTCCACGTATGCTTTGGCACTTGTCATTATAACCAATGTTAACCCGCTCTGTCTTTCATGTTGCATGGTTTTTCAAAGTTCACTCACATACTTTTGAGTTCCGACAGTTTGTCAAGTGATTAAAGCTTTACCAAGTAAATATTATATAATGATCTCCCATGCTCACTTAGTTAGGTTCAAACTATTACAGTGATTCCATCTGCAAAAGCTAACTTTTAAGTTCTGAAACAGTGACGGTTCACTCTATAGCATGCTTCACTACTTATTTTTAAATCAAGAACCTTAAAGCTTACCTACAGCTTTTACCAACATATTTCATTGGTTAAATTTGTTTTTTTCTGACTTATAACAATGTGTAATACCCTTCTCTGTGTTCCATTCCAAGGTCCGTTCACACTCTCTTGAGTCCTGTCAAGCGAATAAAACTTTGTCAAGTATTGTCTGATAATAATAATAATAATTTATTTATGACCCACTTTTATACAAAACAAGCGGAGTAAAGCACACTAAAAAGGAAAAAAAATCAATCAAATACACAGAAACAAAGATAACTTAAACCTTAATCACTGACAAAAACACACGGATAATATTATGGATAATAAATATCTGTCATGCACAGTTCCTAATGGCTTAACTATTAAATTAGCTGCATCTATAAAAGCTGATATTTCAGTACCAAAAAGATGATGGTCCCCTCCATAGCATGCTTCCCCACTGATTTTTAAAACCAAACTGGAAAATAGAACCTTAGGATTTCCTTGAAGACCTTAAAATGTTTGTTCCTTATCTATTATAATGTGTAATATCACCTCTCTCTCTTCCATATTTCATGATTTTTCAAGTTCCGTTCACACTATCTTGAGTCCTATCAAGCGAATAAAACTTTGTCAAGTAAATATACTCTGATGATCTATCATGCGTGGTTCCTGACAGCCTGACTGTTATGCTAGTTGCATCTATAGAAGCTAAAGGTCCAAAAATAAGATGATCCGTTCCAAATGCTTTATTTAATATTTATCTTTCCAACCAAAATGGAAATGAAGGCCTTAAGCTTTACCAACAGCTTCCCACAACGTATTATATCAATCGAACACTTTACCCTAATTTATAATAAGATATTTTATTCCATTTATTTCCCATGTTGTTTAATTTGTTAAACAACGTCTTGAGTTCTGAGAATTTGTCAAACAAAGAAAATTTGTCAAGTAAGCTTTGCCTTCAAAGGCTTGTATGTGGGGTTAAAAATAAAATTCTCTAAGACTATCTTGTAAATTTATAAAACAATACTGTTTTTCTTTAAAGAAAAAAGTAACAATATATTTGATTGATTGAATGTATAATATTTACGTATCTTTCCTTTCGTTTCTCCGAAAGTTTCTGCTCAGTTTAAACAATGCAATGGTTCCCAGGTTTAAATTGACGTAGATAATAAGTCACATTATCGCTATATAAGCCAAAAATGATTTTGTTGTTGTTGTATCCCCCTTGTATACCTGGCCATGGATCCTTTCGAGGGGTAATAAAATTATTATGTTTCAAATCTGTATTTAATGGTGAATAAACTTACTTACTTACTTCAGCTCTTTCAAACCTGTAACATGAACTTCAAATTATTATAAACATTTTCTGTGCAATATTCTTCTATATTTTTACAATTTTAGGGCACTGAAAAGACTCTCTAAAAAGCCCCATCTCCCATGAAATTCTTCTCGTTCCTCGGTGTTTGGGATCCCTTCACTGAAATTCTCTGATGGTCAGCTAACCAATCGTGCGCAATTACTATCGTTCGAATATATTTTTAAAATTCTCAGGAGAATACGCAAATAGGGGACGCTTAATATAAAATCAATCATTGGTGTTGTAACCTAATCCTACTTGACCGGAATAATATATAAAGCAGACACTGTAAAATACGAGGTAAAAAACCTGCAAGATTACGCACCAAGAACTTGCAACGTTAACATTTAGCAAAAGTTGCCGAGTGACAAATACAGAGTACTTTATTTAGAATACAACTATCCCAGACATGGGTGCCCATATGGTTGGGGGGGGGTATAGGGGGCTCCAGCCCCCCTGACTGAATGATGCGGCCTTATATTTTATGTCTTTGTTTTGAGATTTCTATTATACAGCACTGGAAGTGCCGATTAGACCAGCTAAGCCCCCCTAAAATTCAGGTTATGGGCGCCAATGATTTCAGAGGTTCATGGAATAGGTTTAATCTTAAAATCAAATGACTGACTAATACTCCGACAAAAGGTGACATCAGAGAGAGAGAGGATTAAAACACCCAAAATGCTGCTTGAGAGCTCGATATTAGCAAAGAAGCAGAAATTCGAAAATGTTCACAGAGTCAAAATGCAGTAACAAGATCAAGAGAGTGTCAAAAATTTTTGTCATTGTAAAAACTGTATGAAGGAAACATCAGGTATTTAAAAGATTAGCTTGGAACTAAGATATAGTGACCCGTATGTCTCAAATGTCTAATCACAACCTGCCTCTCCTCCTCCCCCCCACCACCACCACCACCCGAAAAATAAAACCCGCTTACGTGCCTGCATTGCCGTGAAAAGAAAAAGCGATAATTTCCTTCCAGAAGCTTTTGATTTACCTCATTCTAATGTTTAGAAAGTCAATTTATGAGTCTGTTATGGATTTAGTTTAGATTTTTTTTTTTTTTTTTTTTTTTTTTTTTTTTAGAGAGAGAGAGAGAGAGTGAATTTTGATTGAATTGACCAGGGGGATGTTAATAGGGGGATGGTCTTGGGTCCTCTCCGACTCACTGAGCTGATAAGGCTCACTTTCTATGATTTAGATAATTTTTCCCGGGAATTTTTTCTTAAGAAAAAGAGTCTACTATTAAAAAAAAAAAAAAAAAAAAAAAAAAGGAACGACGATCGAGAATAGAACTTTTTAAGGCCAACGAAAATACTAGACAAAAAACAAAATATTTTGGGAGGACGACCACCTCCCTTCTTCAGCGTTATAAGAGAAAATTAGAAGTCACATTTTCTGAACGAAAATGTGAATGAAATATTTCATATACAAACAAAATTATGAAAACAAACAACACAGAAAGCAAAAAAAAGATTGAGAGAATTGAAAAAAATGTGAAAACCAAACAACGCGGATGACGAACAAAAATATCAAACAAATATAATCCAAAATTAGCAGGATTAGAAATTTAATTCCCCCAAAAAAATAATTTCAAAAGTGACCTGCTCAAAAATATAAACGATTATCAAAATCCAATGCTACTCGCTCAATAGTAAATAAGTAACTGAATTGGTATGTTTAATTGGTAAAATAATTATTTAGTATTGGGTGAGCAGCATATTTTTTGCTAATTTTGCTTGTTTCTCCGCGTTGTTTGGTTTTTATATTTTTGTTAGTTCTTCCATTTTTTTATGATGGCTTTCCATGTTGCTTGTTTTTATCAGTGTGTTTTTATCCGAGTTGTTTTATTTAATTTTTGTTCAGAAAAATTTAACGTGTTTACTTCTAACTTTCTAACGCTGCACTTTCTAACTTTCTTACTTCTAACACTGAAGAAGGGCGGTGGTTGCCCTCCCGAAATACTCGTATTATTGGTCCATTAGTTTCATTGGCCTCGTTAGATTTGTCATTAGTTTCTCAGTCTGCATTTCTTTAGTTTATTAAATAAAATAATAAGTTTTTTTAACTGAAAGTAAGGAGCGACATTAGGTTCAGGTTCAGGTTTCTGGTTCATACTTTTTTATTAACAAAAAAACAACTCAATGTGACAACATGTCGCAATAAAGCAATAAGATGCTTGAAAAAGCGACCGGTTGGATATCATGCATGCCAATTCAACACACCAAAAAAAATGAAAAAAGGGGATAACAATAATAATAAATGAAATTAATGATAAATATATAATGGCACAAAATACAAAAAAATAAAAATAAAATATCTACACACACACAAAAAAAAAAGCCTTCTCTCGAACCTTTAACACTACCAAATTCCTGAAAAGAAATGATTTTTAATACGGGTTTTAAGTGTGTTTCACTTTCAGCTTGACGAACAGAATCTGGGAACGAATTCCAAACTGACAGACCCATGTGTCTAGTCACTTGACTCGCTCTCGTTGTGTTCCGTGGCTCAAATGCAAGACTATCCGCACTCCTAGTCGAATAATCGTGATAAAACGAATTAGGCTTAAAAATATTCATAAAAAAATCCGGTGCAAGACCATTCAAATGCAAATACTCCAATTTGATAATCCCTTATTTCACCAACCTTTAAATTTTTAAACTTTCTAAAAATGATTCAGTGCTATCAATACCACGATCATACCTTCCAATCAACCTTATAGCCTTATTCTGCAGAACTTGAACTCTTCTAAAATTGCAACTAAAATTACTCGCCCAAATCAAACAACCATAATTTATATAAGGCGATATTAATGAAAAATACAATAAAAGCAGAATTTTCAAAGGTAAAAAATTTTGAAAACGGTTCAGAACTCCAAGGCCTCGCGCCAGCTTGCATGCTGTGATGTCGCAGTGTTTTCTCCAACTCAAGTTTCGATCCAGGATGAATCCCAGATATCGGATCTCTTCGACTAGTGAGAGCGGTAGACCATAGTAAATAATGACACCAGGGAGAGTGGGAGCAGAACCAGTCCTCCTAAACATAATAAAATTAGTTTTTGATGTATTGACGCTAAGTAGGTTAGCACAAACAAATTTATGTAGGCCATCAAGGGCCTTGTTTGCCTTGAACAAGAGCTCGTGCAGCGACTTTGCTGTAATCACTAAAGCCATTGCGCCAGCAAACGAAGTAACTGAAACTCCGGGAATGTAGAATCTCATTGTGTCTACCAATATCAGGTACAGGAGAAGACCAAGAATTGAGCCCTGTGGAACACCACACTTTATGGGAAACGGCTGAGAAGATTTGTTGCTCAAAGTCACTCGTAGCTTCCTTTCACTTAAATACGATTCAAACCAATTTAAAACACTACCCTTTATGCCTAAATAATACACCCTTTCCAACAAAATCTTAAAATCAACAGTGTCGAAAGCATTTCTAAAATCAATAAAAACGCACATGCACTGCTCGCCATTCTCAAGTACTGATTTAATAATTTCCAGAAGATGCTGGACTGTCTGCGTCGTCGAATGTCCTTTCCGGTAGCCAAATTGACCATCGTGTAAAAGACCAATTTTCATCAGATACTCGTAAAGCCAGTGATGAACAATCTTTTCATAAATTTTTGAATAAATCGGGAGAATTGATATTGGTCTCCAATTAGATATATCAGTTTTGACTCCACCTTTGTGCAACGGTACAACTTTAGCTATTTAAGGTTCATTCGGAAACATCCCCTTTTCAATAGAAATTTTGATCTGGCATACGAGAACAGGAAGCAAATAAACCAGACCCCACTTGAGCATTCTGGGGCTCATTCCGTCAACTCCTGCAACGTTTGACTTAATCGTGATAACAATCTTGCGTACCTCCTCTTCAGTACAAGGCTGGAAATTCATTTCGAAACCTCTTCCTCGCTCATCCACAAAACTGCTTGATTCGAAAACACGGGAGTTCCTTGCTTCTTCTTGAATCTTGCAGCCAATTTCAGAGAAATATTGTCCAAATGCGTTGCAGATTTCCTCAGTTTCTTCCAAGGTCCTATTATTAACGTAAAACGAACAGAAACTATTTTCCATTCGTTTTAAGTTTTAATGTCGCTCCTTACTTTCAGTTAAAAAAAAACTAGTTTTTTTTATTTAAGTTCAGAACGTTTTTGAATTAATGCAGGTTTTGATTTTGTCTCACCGTGCATGAATAATTAAAACAAAATTTTCATATTAATGTTACTTTCTTTGGTTAAATGGCTTTCTTGAAAGTTGTTTAATCTCATTTACGAACGTTTTTATTAGTAATAAATATACGTAACTTACGAATCAACTTACGTAACTAACTGCAATATTTATATATTTTTAATACGTATATTAGGGGGTTCGCTCCCTAGTCAGTACCTCCCTCTCTACGCTAAAGTTCAAATTTTATTCCAATTCTTAAAAAATTACCCTTAATCACAAAGGCCGTTAATTAGAATAAATAGCTCTTATGAAAGTACTAAAAATAACTCTAGCGTAAAGAGCGAGGTATTGACTAGGGGACGAACCCACTCATGTACGTAATAATTTCTGTTAGTTTTAAGTTTTGATGTTGCTCTTTACTTTCAGTAGAAAAACTTGTTTATTTTATTTAATTCCTGATCGTTTCTTAAATAATGCTGGGAAATTCGGCGCCCCCTTCATAGCAATGTCCCTTCCCCATGAAAAATTCCTCCAAGGAAAGATCATTTCACTTAACCCCTGACCAACCCGCCCCCCCACTAGCAGAAAAAATCCCCCCTGAAAATGTCGGCTGTCGCCGGTCAAATAGCCGGTCAAAATGGTTTACGAAATTTTCTAGTTTCTCCTTCTTGTTTTTAATATTTGGAAAGTCAGATGGTCTATTCTGTAATAGAAGAGTTGTATATCTATTCATTAAAAATTTGAAGAAGAGCAGATTTTGAGGGAACGAATGCTTATCCGCTTTAAAATATCTAACAATAGAAAATTTTATTCCACTAACAAATTTGAGAATTATTTTTGTGAAAAGCCTTTCTGCTCTCTTTAACATCTGTATAAATGAATTAACACCTTTAGACACAATACTGATGAAACAGTGATCAACTATGCAGGCACTAAGTCAGAGTCTACCTAAAATGACCCACACCTTAATTGAGGTTTTTTTAATTTTTATTTTAGCTCGGCAGAAAAGTGGTGAATTCATTCCTTGCGTCGGCGAAATGTACAGCTTTACATCTGCCGTCCTTCTCAGCATCGAAGCACAGCAGACAAGTGGGTTTGGAGGTAAAAGACCAACTGAGCACTGCCTTGACGGAATATATCTTTTCTTCATTCAAATCATCTTTGGTTTAATTCTTGAGGTATTTTTTTTTTATTTCAAAGCGTGTAGAATGTAAAAAGATATATAATATATATATATCTATTGTTTAGCTTAAGAGTTTTCAAAGACAGAGACAAGTAAGGGCCAAAAAGTTGATCTTTTTTTAAATGCAGGCAGCACAGGTAGTTGATGTGGTAGTGCAGGCAGTGAACTGCCACATAAATCTGCGTTGTAGTGCACTGATAAGTCAGTTTGTAATAACGGCAAGACGAAAATATTGGAAGCCTAAGCTGCCTCTTCTCTTGTGAAATTAACAGTTGCAACTAGGTGCTTCCCAAAACCGCCACAGGATCACGGCCCTATCTGTTGAATATGTGCCAAATTATATTGGTACTTAACAAGGCCGTATCCAGGGGGGTAGGGTGTTTGACCTTCCCACCCCATAAATATTTCTCCAACTCGTAAAAACGTAACAATAAGTGAATATAAACGAACTTTTGATGCGTTTTTTGAATATTTTATAGAAAGTTGAAAAAAATTATTTTGTAGAGCTCCCCCCCCCCCAAAAAAAAATATGTTCCTGGTACTTGTCATCTTATCTAAGTGCAAAAAATTAAACTTTAAAAGTTTTTTTTGGTACTTGCGAGCCATTATATATTGAGCCCCGTCTTAATTGATGTCGAGACTTGTCCTACTGTCGGTCAACGGTAGTAAGAATTTTTTTTATTAATAAAAATTGTCAGGAAATAATACAAAATAATATCAGTTTGAAAATATAAATATAAATAGATTTTTTCCACAAAAAGTAAAGAGTGACTTAAAACCTTAAAAGGATAAAAATTTAGACTATAAAAAACAAGGTAACAAGTTTCAAGCGAACAGAATCTACAATGAATGAAAAACATGATACCTAAAATAAAAAGAAATTACAATAAATTTAGGTCAAACTTTATAAAAAGCAGAAGTCAAGAAAGTGTGGTCTTTTCTCTCCTCATATCCCCCAAAAACCAATGCTTCAATTTGGTTTTACTAAAAACTATTAAGATTGCCTACATCTAGAGTTTGTGTAGCCAATTGAAGAGCAAGTACTTTGGTCTTAAAGAAAAGTTTATAATTAGTTTTATTTTATGGCTTATTGACGAGGACAGGGAGGCAGTATATTGTTACAAGAGTGGTCTAAAATTTTTAGGGAAATAGGGGGACAGAAAAATACCAAGAATTCGTGAATTAGATAGAAAATATGAGAAATTATAGGAATTTATTGTAAAAGCTTTAATAACTCAGGGGAGCGGGCCTGAGGGCCCCTGCATATGTAACTGACAGTATAAATTTATCCAGCTGGTGCGGTTTACAAATCTCTTGTTATATTACTGTTGTTTAGCCTTTACCTTTGTTTGAGAGAGAGAGGGAATATCATCATTTTATTAAAAAACTAAAAATCATGCACTTCAGTGACCAACAAACAGTCTCCACAAGGAGTCCGACAAAGATGAATCCTCGTTTTATAGACACTAGACAGAGACGAAATATCACGTAGATAGTTTCGGAGACCACACTGCCTTTCCATGACGATAAAATAAAAGTTCAAAATAGGGAAAAGATCCTTTTTAATAGACAGTGTATAATAAATTTCATAAAAAATACCAGATATTTCGGTGACATATACAGTGACCAAAATACCTGGTGTTTCTTGTGAAATTTATTATACACTGTCTATTAAAAAGGATTTTATCCCTAATTTGAACTTTTATTTTATCGTGACGAAATATCAAGAGAGAGGGAGAAAGAGAGAGGGAGAAAGAGAGGTAGAGGAAGAGAGGGAGAGGGGGAGAGAGAGATACAAAAAATATCGAAGAGATTTATAAAAGTCCCCCCATTACCGACCCCCAAACAGTCTTCACAAAGAGTCTTGAAAAGGAGAATCCTCATATGTAGACACAACACACCTAAGAGAATAAAAGATAGACTACTTGTTTATAGTTGACTGGTAAAAAGAGTGACTTAGTTTCATTGGTTTACGTCTCTGGCGTTGTTTTGTAAGCAAATCACATTATCCTTGGTGTGTATGTTGGAAAGGGAAGCTGAATACATGAAATATACTTGACTAAAAACATACCTGGCTTCAGGAAGGTCTGCCCACAGTCGATGGCTCGACGATAGACAACCGATCTTGATCCCAGTGTCTGCGGTATTCCCTGGGACGGCAAGTGGCTCCAGTCTGAACTTCGTGATTGGTTCTCCTTTGTTTTTGCGTCTTTTTTTGAAGCCAATTAAAAGAACACCAGTTTAAGCCAGTTAAATTTCAAGTAAGTAAAAAGAACGGAAAATTTTCAAAAAATTTCAACAAGCCGAACCTCTGTTTCTTTATGGTAGACACTTTGAGCTTTACCTACCTTAATGCTGTCAAATAAGATTTTTCACCAATTTTTTTATGCAGGCTTTCTTAGTGGGCGTGGTGATCGCCAAGCTAGCTCGGCCAAAAATGAGATCACAAACAGTTCTCTTCAGTAAAAAAGCTGCAATATGTATGAGAGACGGAAATCTATGTATCATGTTTCGTGTTGCCGACATAAGAAGGTCCATGATTGTGGATGCTAAGATTAGAGGAGAATTGGTACGGACAAGAACAACTATAGAAGGAGAGCAAATTACATATTGTCAACAGGTAATATGTGACACAACTAATTACATTTATATAAGTATGTATATATGTGTAAATAAATTACATATCTATTCTCGTTTCGGTTAAGTCGACTATTTTATAAGCTTCCAAAGCTTGCTTGGCCATTGTCCAGAATCTCATTTGTAAAGATAAAACCGGTGTTGAAGGAAAATAAAGTGGGGTAATGCAGCCAAATCTCACTATGGTATATGCTATTTATATTCTAGAATCCAATATAGAACAGGAGCTTCAGTGCTCCATTTAAACGGAAAGGTGGACATGTTATTCATCATTTAAATAAGAGTCATGTAAAAGTTGTAGATTCATTTGAGTCAAGGACCAAAGTGATTCCTTTGACCCTGCCCCTCCAATATTTTTTCTTTCCTTTAAAAGAAAGGTGGGAAAGTTACTCTATGTTGAAATTAGTCGACAAGAATAACTAATTGGACAACGTAGATTTCCAAAAGTAAAATATGTCAATTAAGTATTCTAGGGGGCTTATGTTACCACCTATTCGCCGCCTCACAACGCACAAATTACATATTGTCTATGTAGGTATAAGTCTATATAGACGCATCCCCTAACTAAACACTCCGATCAGGGTGGCTGCAACCTCATGTGGCAGGTGGAGCCCACCCCGGGAATCTCAGTATCTAGGTTAAACCAAGCTCTAATCTGATTCCAGGCCTAGGGTCGGTTGGACTAGTGACCCTCCACCTGAAAATCAAGTGCTACGCAAAGTGACTACATAGCCTCGGATCCTGACCCCATTTTAAGATCTCGACCATCGCGCATCAACGGACATGCTGACGACGTCAGAAAGACTGACAGACTAAACCTTCTAGATCAAAGGGGGCTTCGAATAGCCACCTGGAATGTTTTGACCCTGAATGCACCTACGCCAATGAACCTACTTTCTCAAAAACTTCGTAAGAATAAAGTGGCGATTGCAGGTCTCACAGAAACCCGTCTTACTGGAAGTGGAGAAGAGCGAATAGGCGATAATCACTCGTTAGTCTGTTCTGGAGAAAGCATGAGAAGAAATGGTGTTGGCCTCGCGCTAAACGGCCTTGCAAGAACGGCTTTACTCTTGCACGAAGCTGTATCGGACAGAATAATGAAGACCCGCTTTGGGCACAAGCATGGCAAAATGACAATTTTCGTATGCTATGCCCCGACCAACGATTCCGACGACGTAACCAAGGAAGGGTTCTACTCTGATCTGTCCAGATGTCTGTCAACAGTGTCCCCCCACGATGTCACTCTTCTTCTCGGTGACTTCAATGTTATAGTGCGAGATGATATGGGTGTTTGGCGTGCCACAATTGGACCTGTATCCCCCGACCCACTGAACGATAACGGCCTTCGCCTACTCGAACTGTTCCGATCCCATGAACTTGTGATCGCAAAAACCTACTTTCAACGTAAGACTATCCACCAGTACACGTGGTATAGTAATGACGGTTGCACAAAGAAGATGATTGACTACGTCATTATTTCTAAACGCTGGAGATCATCGCTGAAGAACTGCAGAACTTAAAGATCAGCAGAGCTCGGAAATGCAGATCATAGGCTTGTGTGTGCTGATGTCGAGCTTTGCCTCCATGCACAGCGATCGGAAAGAAAACCAGTAGCAGCGGATATCGGGAAACTAAAGGAGCCAGATATTCGCCAGAAGTATATTGTTGAGATAACAAATCGCTTTGAGCTCCTTGGCACACTCAACAGCAGCGAAGACGCCTGGAAGTATTTTAAATCTCAGAGCAGCGAAGCAGCACAGATGGTGCTTGGCAAGCGAGGTTTCCCAAAGAAATCGTGGTTAACTGACGAAACACTGCAGGTCATAGAGCAAAGGCGGAGGGCAAGACTTCTTGGGGACATGGCCACCTATCGAAGGCTCAATGGAGTGCGGAATAGACTTATTCACCGAGATCGTACTCAGTTTGTTGCAAGGAAAGCCGATGAAATCGAACTAGCAGCAAAAAAGAAAGACATGGGGAGCCTGTTCAAGCCCCTCCGTGATCTCACAGAAAATAAAACACCATCATTGGGACCCGTCCTATCCAGGGATGGGACACTTCTCTCTGATGAGGGTTCTTGTCTCGAGCGGTGGAAGGACCACTTCTGCTCACTCCTGAACAACACTGCCTGTCTATGCCTTCTACTGATAGTCGCAGCCAACCTGGCAGTCCAAGACATGAAGCAGATGCTCCTCCAGACGAGCCTTTCAGCCCCTCAGAAATTGGAAATAAAGTAAAAAGGCTCAAGAGCAATAAAGTTGCCGCTATCTATGGCCTGAGTTCGGAGCTGCTAAAATATGCAGGTCTTGTTTTGCTCCTGTTTCTCCACACCCTGTTCTCTACAATCTGGCAAACCGGGATAATTCCCGAAGATTGGCGGAAGGGTGTCATTATCCCTTTATGGAAGAGGAAAGGCTCTAGAAGCAACTGCTTGAACTACCGTGGAATAACCCTACTGTCTGTCCCCGGAAAACTTTTCTCAATGGTCCTGCTAGATCGAAGTTGAAATATCATTCGTAAAATCTGGCGACTGGAGCAAGCTGGTTTCATGTCGGACCGTTCAACCATCGAGCAGATTTTTACGATCCGACAAATCATAGAAAAAGCCACGGAGTTCCGACAAAAAGCTTTTTTTTACCTTCGTCGACTTCCGTGCTATGTTCGACTCAGTGGACCGAGAAGCTCTTTGGCGGATTCTAGCATCGACAGGCCTCCCTGAGAAATACTGCAGACTCTTCAAAGCTCTACACCATGGGACGGAGAGCTGTGTTCAATTGAACGGCCGGCGCAGCCCGTTCTTTCAAATCACGACAGGAGTGTGCCAAGGATGTGCAGTAGCCCCAGAGCTCTTCAATGTCATAATAGACTACGTTATGACAAGGACTACTTCACGTCTCAGCTTTGGACTCAAGTTTGGAGATTGTGTGATTACAGATGCTGATTTTGCCAATGACTTGGCCATTCTGCCGGACTCCATGGAGCAGATGCTGGAAGCACTTCGAATCCTACGAGAAGAGGCTGCAAAAGTAGAACTGCAGATAAATGGACTAAAACGAAAATTATGGCCATAGCCCCATCCTCACCTGCTGCCAATCCTACAGTTAGCCTGTATAGCACCACTAGCATCGAAGTTGTCCAAAGGTTCACCTACCTGGGCTCCATAATTTCTTCAGATGGCTCGCTTCTTTCTGAACTACAAGCGAGAATATCCAAAGCGTCTTCTGCCATGGGCAGACTGAGCCGTCACCTCTGGCGACAACCAAACATCAGTCGCACAACGAAGCTGCGGATTTTCAACGCCCTTGTCGGCTCTGTGATGCTCTATGGAGCTGAGAAGTGGCAAGCTTCAGCCGCAACCCTCAAGGCAATTGATGTCTTTCAGACGAAGAGCCTGAGGAGGATCGAAGGTCTACGATGGTTCGACTTCGTCAGCAATGAGAAGCTGCTGCAGCTCACCAAGCAGTTTCGGTTTTCGACCTAAGCAGCCGAGCGAACACTACGATGGTTCGGACACCCAATTCGAATGCCTCCACACATCCCTGCGAAAACGATCCATGACTTCGACCCTGTCATAGCTGGTTGGAAGCGACCTCGCGGCCGACCGAAGAAACGATGGTCTGACAGCCTGTCCGAGTTCCTGACGATGGCAAATATCAGGTTCAGCTATGTGCAAACGCTTGCCATGGACCGAAGCGGATGGAGGGGGCTGACGTCACTCTCTACACCGAGCAGCGCCCGGCAGGAGACATAAGCTAAGCTAAGCCTTAAATAATGAATTTTAATAATTAGAATCCCTTTAAATCGCAATATGACTGATCTAATTAGACTAGACTGTAACAACCACTAGGATATTTTCCTACGCGTTTTCATATAGAGCTTCCCGTTCAAGACCAACATCGTAAGCACATCGTAAGCACAGGTACCTATATACCCATTCTAGGGTTATCTTTATCAAATCTGCAGCTAAAGTAATGTATCGAGCAACTTAACTCCCAGCTTTTCACAGTTAGGTTAGGTTCTAACAGTTTTAGTCTTGTTAAATAATATTTATCAAAATTCATCAAATGTGGGGGTTCTTCGGCGGGGAAAGGGGTAGATTACTCAAACGAAAGTAGTGGTAAATATAACAACCTTCATTGTAAAGTCACTGTTTTTCCTCTTCTAAATGTTTCCTTTTCCTTCACTGTTTCCTTTTCCTCTTGTAGGAACAAATAAATCTTTTCCATGATTGCTCTACATTGACATTTCCCGCTTAATCCGTCTAAATAGTGTGACAAACATTGATTTCAATTGTAGGTTGTTTTTTCCCACGATGTTGATGATTAAAACCCATATTGGTCGCTGCGTTATTGATCAACAATACTTGTCAGAACAAATTGTTGATCAACGACGATGGCCAAGAACATCACCAGAAATGACCATCAACGTCGTCAGCAAATGTATCTGCTGACGTATCTGATGACGCCGTCAGCAAAGTAATGTATCTGATGACGTCATCAGCAAAGTATCTCATCTGAGTGCTTATTTACACCTTTATTTAAGCTTTTATATTTTGCAAAAGAAAGTTTATGACTCACCCGTCAAAATCTATTTAAACTGGGTTGTGATATGCTGGCACGTCCACCATAATTACTTGACCTTGCATCGTAAGACTTACAATTTCCTGTTAGATCATCCTTCAATATGACGCTTAATTCAAACGAGTTTGAATTTTGTCCCAATTCTTCAAGAACTCAAACAAAAGCCTCGTTTAATTAAAACAATAAGAAGCTTTTATAGAAGTATGAAAAAACTTTAGCGCGTAGTTCGTGGTATTGAGGGGGAGACAACCCACTCATATAGGTAATATTTTCTGTTCGTTTTAAGTTTTATTGTTGCTCCTTACTTTCAGTTGAATTTTTTTTTTATTATTTAACTACTTTCAAAGAATCGCAATTTTGTCAATATTTCCATGCCTTTTTAATAAAGGAATACAAAACGGTAACAAATTATTCGTATTTAGTATCTATAAATACGTTTGCGTATCTGCGGGTAAAGAAGGCACGAAGAGAGCAATGTCCACTATGGGTGGGCCGAAAATTTAAAGTATGGCCTTTTGTATCTATAGTATCTATAAATAGGTACTTTAGTATCTGTGCATGTATCTTTAGTGTCTATAAATACGTTTGCGTATCTGCGGGTAAAGAAGGCACGAAGAGAGCAATGTCCACTATGCGTGGGCCGAAGATTTAAAGTATGGCCTTTTGTATTTCTGATGTCCTAGGTACATTAAAAACATATTTATTTATTATTTTACTTTTAGGATCTTGAGCTAAAGGCGGAAAATGGCCGAGACTCATTTTTCTTCTTTCTACCAATAAGGATCTGCCACGTCATAAATCAGAGTTCTCCATTTTATAAAATGTCAGCTGATGACCTAATGAATGAAGAATTTGAAATAATTGTTGTTTTAGAAGGTGAAGCTGAAGCAACAGGGTTGCCAGTTCAAGCTAAATCTTCTTATATAGCCAAAGAAATAATATGGGGCTATAGATTTAAGAATATGGTGAGCTTAAATAAAAATAATAAAACACATTCAGTGAATTATAAACTCTTTGATGAAATGGATGAAGTAGATACTCCTTTATGTTCTGCTAAGGACTTGGATGAAGTTCGAAGATTAAAAGAGGAATATGGAGTTGAAATGAATTTCAGGGTAAGTAGTTGTACAGGAAATTTAATGAATTAAAAGTATTTACAGGAAAGTTTGGCCTCGTTGCTCCTGCTGCTGAATCCCTACCATGACCAGGCAATGCAGTCTGACATTTGGTTTAGTCTGAAATTGATTTCTCTACTTTTGGACCAGTTATTTTTTTCTACTTCTTTCTCCGTCGTATAACTTTATGTTATTTATTATGGGAAATAAAAAAATGTAATTCCTTACTAATTTAGTTTGTAAATTCTCTAAACAGTTTTAAGGCCTGCAACGCGAAGCTTTTAAAACTTAATAGATACCGTGTCTAAGGATGCATAAGTCATAACAATTAAAAACTAATCAGAAAAACAGACTTAACAAGCCTAACTGAATTTGAACCGAGAGACCCCAAAAATTAAACTATGTCACAGAGCAGGGATGTACCAAAGAGGCATGGGCGGTTCTGGCCTCTCTTGCTCCGGAGGTAAAATCTTGATTAGTCCCCCCCCCCCCCCACTTGTCTCGCAAAAAATTTCATTTATTTAGATCTGACTCTTCTTACTTTATATTGGAAAAGATATCGGGAAAATGAAAATTTCGGATTCAATTTGGTCATATTTATTGCCAATTGCGCCCTCTACTTTATTTTAATAAAAGTTAAATTTCAAAAATTGCAAATGATTATAACAGTTAGATTATTTACTTGAAATTTTGCTCCCCTAAGTTTTGTGCGCCCAGGGCAAGTGTGCGCCCAGATTTTTTAATCTGGGTTGATTGCATCAAGCCTGCAATCATAGAATAAAAAAAACTGATTCAGATGAAAAATGTGAATTTTAGTCCCTTTCCTAAGACCCAAAAGTCATTGGAGGCCCACTAGACAAACTTCTACGCCATTTTTTTTCCTGGGGCCCATCGCGGTAAAATATGACCTCAAGTCTAAATTTGAGACGTCAAATATTAATCAGAAGGTCAGACACTAAAGGAAAAATTCTTCCAGTGTATCACGGCCCATATTTTGAATAAATTCAGTAAAGAGCGACCAGTGTATCCAAAATTCTAAATGAAATTTATAACAATATGTAAATTGAAATAATCACCTTTTCTCATTGACCAAATGTGTAAACATAATCAAGTTTAAAGGACCATTAAAAATGTATTAGCGTAAAAAAATTTGCGCAATTTCAGAAAAAAAGAAGAAATTATTTTAGATATGGCTTTGCATAGTATCAAGAATAAACTGTCGTCCCCCCTCCAATAAAATTGAGACATAAAAAAGAGAAACGAGAGACGAACCAAAAAAGTAGTTGATAAATTACTTCCAAGTCTGGAAATACAATAAAAAAAAATTGAATTCAATATTTATCATTAGACCTAATTAATTTTGCTTCTTTTTTGTTGATAAATAAAAATGAAATAAAAAAAAATGTTTGAAAAGAGATCTACAATATATTTAAAGTGAGAGTTCCAAGCATATATAGAGCCGCCTCCATTTCCAGTCCTCTATTCTTCCAACACCAGAACATTTCTGCGATTCCTTTATATAATTTTCAAGCAATTTACTAATTTTTCGTGGTTTGAACATACCCGCCCCTTTCCTTTACAAAAAAAAAGCAATCCGTCAAAAAATTCATCATCGAGATATTGCTTACTTTCAAAAATCCCATACCCCATATGGCACGTTCCGCCCGCGGCAAAAGAGTACCACAGCATAGTTTAAAAGGATATGGCCTAATTGAAGTATACCTACCCACGGTGCAAAGAGAACAACGCGTTGCGCAACAAGTGGCAGAGTGGCCAATACCTAGTGTTTTTATACTTTTATTGCTTGTTAAAATATTTTTTCTCCTTTCAGGAAAACCTGGTTGAATGACTTTTGAGTGAGAAAGTTTTCTGATATTTTGTATTCAAAGCATCACAGAAGATTTATTATGCTATTTGAAATGAACAATAAACTGTGATCATGGCTGTGACATGAAGAATACCTAATTCAGATAAGGACCTTTGGTTTAAAAGGATCTGCTGATATTGCGCCGTCTTTCTATTTTCCTCTTTTTTGATGTTTGCCTTGAAAGGGAGCCAGGCGTTGCATATAGTTAAGAGCAAAGGGGCTTCCATTATGCTATCTATCTTAATTTGGTTGCCACTTTGTATAGAACAGGCATCACTATAAGTTCTAGTGATCTTTTAAGAGTTAAAAATGGTTGAAAGGCGAACGGCCCTCGTCTTGTGCTCTTTCATCACCCACCGACCCCCCCCCCGAACCCACGAGAAATCCGATCAAAGCTTTGAGCCAAAAGATTCAAAGAAATGCCTGCGGAGATGACATAACCCTTACAGGCCCTGGGAAAGGGACTGTAAATTATGCAAGTTGCCAATTATTGTTTCCAAATAAGTTGCCAACTGTACCCATACTTGCAGCTGTGGCTGCAACCTAGTAAAGAGAAAACCACAGCTAAAAGGGGAAAAAAAAATTAAAAATGAATCTAAAAAAATATCCAGTGGGAAAAAATTGCTATTTGAAGCTATTTAGGGATAGTAATTATTTCTTTAATCGTAATGGCAAAACTTACTTACTTACTTATCTCCCATCCGGCCGGGTTGGCAGATTTTGGGCTTCTCTAATGGCAACATAACAATATTTTCGGTATGCCTCCCTGTTTGTTGCAGTCCTCAGCAGTTCTTGAGTGGGATGGTCAGAGAAATTTTCCCACCAACGCCTGGGAGGTCTTCCCCTGGGGCGAGAGGCATTTATTTTCCCTCAAAGGCTATTTTAGGCAGTGGGGTTGATGACATACGCTGAACGTGTTCTAACCATCGAAGCTGTTGGAGTTTGAAAGTCTGCGTAATGGTTTGTGGGTAATCCAAGGAGGACAGCAGTTGTTCATTTGATACTCGGTCAAGGTAAGTATACTACTGAGCTTTGAGAGCGGTTTAGTGTCAAATGCCATAAGTCTGTGCGTGGTATCGGCTTTTAGAGTCCATGTCTCTGCTCCATACGTTGTAACTGGAATCACTAAGGCACGGAAGAGTCTGATCTTCACTTTTAAGGGGAGGTGTTTATTTTTCCAAATAGAGCACACTGACTTGAAGCATGCGGAGGCCAAAGCCAGGCGTCGTTTGATGTCTTTTAAGGAGTCATTAGTCGATGGCAAAAGCTTATTGCGAAAACAACTTGTATGAAAATTTTGAAGAAAAGTCAGAAAACACTCGAAAATAGCGTAGGACTGACATGGAAAGTGCACCATTGGAATCACCTTGGTCAAAACCTCGTGCAGGAGAATTACAGTGGCCCCTTCCCCTCTTCAACTTGAACAACAAAGAATTTTTTTGCATGGGAAGCACTGATGTGTTTCTTCTTATTCCCCAGGGATGGTTGTATTGAATCAGTGGTCTTAGAATATTGGGAGAAGGCTCAAACTGAAAGACAATCACCATATATAGTGCCCTTTTTCAGAGACGATGCTTGAAAGTTTCCTCTGAAACGCTCAAGGGTTGCCTGCAGTAAAGAGCCATAAGGCTTCAATGTGTTACTTGTTGTTTATTCCCAGATCCCCGTTTTATGGAAGGGATGGCCTTAGAAACTTCGAAATGAGCTCAATAGATTGGAAACTGAATGTTGTAGTGCCATTTTTAACTTAAAAAAGATCAGAGGACAACCTCCCAAATAAATTTGAGGCAGCCATTTTGTTCAAAATAGTTCCCCTATTCCATTAGGGAACGACAATTAAGATGCAGTTGAATAATTGAAAAATAAAATAAATTTTTGAAAAAAAAGTGCATTTTTTGAAAGCACAGCCATTATTGAGAACGGAGTTGGTTCTTACTATTATACGCTCCTCTAGTACCCTTTCCCTATCTGCAAAGATACGGGGGAACGATCCCTGAGAGTCCCAAGCTTATCTGACACCCAAGCATAAAAACACACCTATCCATTTTCTAGAATAGAACCTATCATAATCAATGAATATTTTCCGTAGTTTATGGCGCTTGCCCCTGGGACTGTGTGTGTCAAGCTCAAATATACAATAGTGTCAAACCTAACAATAAATGCTTTCTTAAAAGATACTACAGTGCTGCGACTATGGGACTCTCCTCCCGAGGGAGAGGATTGAAGTTCGAGTCATTCTGTGGTAATGAATTCCAATTAGTTTCGTTGCAAACAGTCAAATTTTTACTGATTAAAAGAGTTTCATGCGTTTCTTTTAAACTCGAAAGCTCTCTTTTGTTTGAGCAACAAAAGCTATCATTCTTTTAATATAAAACATTATTTAAAGAAAAGGCCTGGAGGGGCATGCTCACCTTATTCCTAGGTCGGTAATTCAAACTGCTCCTCCCAGGACGTAGTTCCAGCATTTTTATTTGGGGGGGGGGAGTGTTATCGCCCTTTCATTATTTTGTCGTCGTCAATGACGTTCCAACCGGAACTTTCTCTGACACTTATGTATTATTTTATTGCTCGAGTCGTTGTCCTAATTAAAATTCTTATTCGTGTATAATTAAAATTCGTTGTATAGTGAAAATTACTATTTCGATGTGTCCTATTTATACAACTTAATACCCTTAGCTCTTTCTGAGATTTCGAGTGCCTGTGATGTTTGGGTCCTGTATGATAAATCGGATCGAAATGAAAGCGGCTTCATTGGAACTACCATAGTAGAAAACTCTACCTAGAAGATATAGAGGCCCCCAGGGGGTTTGAGCCCAGAACCAAATTTCTGTCCATCTCATAAAAACGTAACACAAACATGTATAGACAAAAAATTTTAAGAGTTTTTTAAAGTTTTTTGTGGGATTTTTCTGGGATATGGTCTCATATTTGTGGGCCTCCACTTCCTCATTCCGTGAAGTCATGATATTACTGGAAGTGTAATTGTGAACTGATTTTCAAAGCGCTCCTTGTATTATTATCACCTTTAGAAATAATTTGTTTTAGTTGCAAAAGATATTTAACCCAATTAATTTCCTTTAAAATGAGCCATTGAACAGCTCTCTACGATGTTCCAGTGCCAAACTATCTGTGGAAAAGACAGAAAAAAAATATGCCGTTTAGGCAGAATGTTGTAGTAGCCGCCACTTTTCTTGATTTTCAAGCAAACATGTTTCCCTTGCTGTTCAAGCCAAGGGACAGAAAGTTTCCAATACAGGGGTTTCGGACAAGGCGGTTCTAATGGTGTACTTTTTGTTCTGATCTGAATCTTTTTTTTTAGGAGTTATTGGTTTTTATATTTCTTAACATTGGACGTGATCGTCTCTTACTAGGTTGCTAGCTACCGCTGCAACCCGGATATCTTCTCTCAATAAATTCAAGTTCCTCATACAGTTTACTGTCTTCAAGGAATGAAGGATTCCATAGGGAATCCTGCAGCAATGTCAATATAATATGACATCATATCCTGTCAACCTATAAGTCATAAACTTGTAGTAGCGCAATGGATTGATTTCTGCCAGGTAATACTGAACCTGAAGTTTGATCCCAACTGTCACAAAGTTGGGTGACAAGCTTGTTACTTATCCTTGTGTCGCAACAGGCTTTAGTGTCGCTAGAGGCTTTGGTGACAGGCATGCTACCTATTGTTGTAACAAAGACCTGGCGCCTGAAACATCGGGAATTGTCAACGTCATATTGACCGTTAATGACTCTGAAGGCTCTTTATTATTACTGGGATAAACCCAAAATGCGTTCAATAAACTCTAAGTTCTAAACCTGCAAATAAACGTAACTCTTTTCAGTTGAAAGCTGAACTAGCAGCTTTGTAATGAATTGGTTGAATAAAACGGACTGGTTTTACCTAGCAGTCGTTTTTTTTCAACTGACAAATTTTCGAGAAAACTTTTGAAAATCTAACCAACCATTACCTAAACTTGAATTTTTTATCGAATAAAAATAGTAGGCTACGCAGGACACACAGGTTTTAACAAAGTTAGACAGAGTGGTGGAACTCAATGCATTTTTTTTATCACAAAAGAAGAAGAAAGGGAAAAGAAGAAACGAAAAAAAGAGGAAAAGAACAAAGACACGAGAAAAAACAAAATAAGAGAGCAGGAGCTCAATGCGTCTATTTTTTATACCTAAATAAGAAAAGAAGAAAGGAAGGAAAAGAGGAAACAAACAAGGTCATGAAAAAAAAGAAGAGGTGGAACTCAATGCATCTTCCTTATATCAAAAGTAGAGGAAGAAGAAAAGAGGAAACGAAAGAAAAGAAGAAACGAAGGAAAAGAGGAAACGAACAAGGACATGAGAAGAAAAGAAGAGGTGGAACTCAATGCATCTTCTTTATATCAAAAATAGAGGAAGAAGAAAAGCAGAAATGAAAGAAAAGAGGAAACAAACAAAGACACGAGAAGAAAGTAAAAAAATAAGAATAGAAGAAACCAGGAAAAGGCACCGAGTCCCCGACCGAGCTCTCAATTGGCATACCTCTGCCTTTGCTTCGTTTTTCTGTGTAGAAAGAAACAAATAAAGGAAGAAGAAAAAGTCATAGCAATAAAAGTAATAACATTATATTAGCATTAACATTTTACTATTTCATAAAAAACATAACACAAAAATAAACAAAATTCTAGCAAAACTCAACATCCGACTATTTATCCAAACCAAACGGGGTTAGTTGACACTCAAGAATAGCAAAACTTTGTTCATAGAATTAAAATAAATGAAAACTCAGCTGTCCAAACTCACCAAGGATACCAATATTTTTAGAAGTGCCCTTTTTGTGTTTTCATTGAGAAAAAAAATGCCCCTCCCTCTAAATTTTTGAAAATTGGGACCCCTCAATCTCATCTAGTATATATTCACATTAAGAAACATTGATTTGGGTGCAAAATAATAAGTAAATCTGTCAAAGTTGAGCGTTATAGTAACTTTATAAAATTATAATTAAAATGTACAATAGACAGTCCTAAATTTAAAATCGAAATAGATACACTGTAATGGGATTGAACAGTTAAGCTTGCACAAAAAGCTACAAACTTAAACAGTGAAAAACAGTACAACATTCATTTGTGCATGAAATACGTGGAATGTGCTTATACATTCAAAAATATCACAAGAAATAAAAGTCTGCTAAGAGGTTAGTAGCCTCTTTGTTATCAAAATAATGGTTCACGATTTATGCCCCCTTTCCTTCCTAACAACCTCTCCCTAACAACCTCTTCCTAACAAGCTCTGAAACAAAAGAAAAGAAACAACAAACCGAGTTACTGTTAATAAAAGTAATCGTACAATTCTGAAACGTAACTGTAAACTCAAAATAAATTTGGACAAGAACCATACGAGTTTGGTCGAGGACAAACTTACGGTTCAATGGTCACGCCATTGCAGGTACACACTGGTTCTACCCTTGAAATAATTTGGAGGGGGCAGAATCAGTTCCATTTCACCAGAGCTTTCAATTCGCCTTGGTATCACTGTAATGGACCCCTCACCCTCTGTCTCTCCTTGCATCGATTAATGGGCCATTCTTTTTACTTTTGCAGAAGAATAAGAACAAACAAAATTTAAAACCGTGATGACATTGTAATAGAAATACATAGTAACTCTAATTTATTTCTCCAGCAGTAAGAGATGCACTAATTTTGATTACAACCATCGGTTCCACTGAAGGCGTGTAAACCGAACTGTAATCGAACATGCATATGGTATATACCGAGTACATACCGTTGCTGTTACGTCTAAAGGCCGTATCTGACATTTTTCACGCTTTTGAGATAATTTCAAAAGAATTCTATTTGCTAAGGCTCTTAAAGAAAGATTAGCAGAGCAATGTATGCTCAATCGCACTTTGACCCCCTTCACCTGCATTCTGCTGTTGACCTTCTTTTAAGAACAGCTTGGTTAATAGATTTTGACAATTACCTCAGAAGTGTTGAAATATCAGATAAAACTCTATGCCGTGAGTATAGACAAAAGGTATATGGTACAGATCTCAAACTGAGCAATTTTTTGGTAACCAATAAATTTGGCGCTTGTGCTAGTTCGTCTTCATTTTCTTTCAAAAAAGTTTTCACGAATGTGATGTGTTGAGAGCAAACTTATTCGGAACATTTTAATCTTCATAAAGAGAAATTCAGAAGAACTGAAATTAACTTGAAATAACCATAACTTTCTTGTGATCACCTATCAGTTTAATACTAATTGTTTAATAAAATCTGTCTAATAAACATGACTTTATCGTTTGAATAAGCCCATCGCTTAATATAGATGATAATCCTGTCTGTCAATATAAGGTACCGTCGTCACGCAGAGCTTCAAGGCACGCCCAATATTCGACCCTTGCTTCAACACGGTAGGATAAGCCATGTGAGTATCAGCGTTATAAGCTTTTTGTCTGTGGGCGTAACAGCCATAAACCATATCGAACCTAATTTAACGAAAATGGTATATGTATATGATGTATTGATCACACGTATCTGGTATGCTCACATCCATAGACAACAATGATCATCGATTTGAACAATTTTCTGAAAATGATATGTCTTTTACAATCCAAGAGGTTGTATTTTGGGCATGTGTACCTCCCTCCGTCTCCCAGGAGCTTGAAAGTTACAGTAATTACAGGGGTGAGAGATGCTATTGGGGGGGGGGGGGGCGGTTCAGTTTGATTTGCTCTCCCCCCCCGCCAAACATTAACTTGGTATCCACCCCTGCATCCAACGTCTCTTGCATATAGTCATTATATATGCTTAACGTATTATATACGTATATAACGTTTCTTGCATATAGATATGGAACACAGAGGTTTTTACTTTATTGAGGGGGTTCCCTATTAATTACGTTTATCAGTAACACGTTGTATCCATAAAAAGAGAAATTAAATATGCTTCATTAAATCAAATTAATGAATTCTGAATTAATTAAAAAATTAAATGCTGCTGTATTAGTTTTTGAGCACCTATATAAAAGAATAGGAAGACGAATCAGAGAGTCATCTTCAGAATCAGAGGAATCAGAGGAAGATGAATCGGAGAGAAAATTAACATAGTTTTTCTGTTCAGCTTCATTATCAGTGGAGTCAAATGTAGGCGGAGGGGGGGGGGGGGGTAGTAAAACAGATTTTTTAAATCTAGCGGGTTGGGCAAATTTGTCACTTTTTTCCTTTTTCTTTCAATGAAAATACGACGAAAGGCATTTTTCAATGAAAATACTTAAAAAAGTGTACTTTTTAATATCTAAGGGGAGGGGGGAATTTAGTAGAGGGAGAAAATACCCTCCCCAAAATGACGCCCCTGATCGTCAGCTGAAAAAAATGGTTTGAATGAAAGTTGGCAGCCACATTAATTGAAGTATTACCTCCAGAAAGTCACCAAAATTGATGGTTTATACTTGAATTTTTTTAATTTTTTTTTTTTTTAATTCAAAAGATATGCTCCCCTTACGAGAATTTATACTGCATCTTAATGGTACAAATTATAAAATAAAAATGCCATAATATAAAGGATATATTTCATCACAAATTAACATAGTCTCAACCCTTAAAATAGAGGGAAGAGCAATTAGGATATTTTTCGCCGTTTTTTTTTTATTTTTCTGAAACCAGACCCTTTTAATAATTATGGAGAAGTCCGCCCATCCTTTAGTCTGTATTAAGATATTACCTTTTCTACTTTGGCATAAGTTCATAAAGCCATCGTAATAAAAATACAATTTTTATGTATTTCTGTAACAGTAGGAGATACGATGATCCTGATTACGCTAACCCAATCCACCTTCCATTAATTAAATTTCTTATTAAATGAAATAAAAATTTTGATTGAATCAAAATTAGTTTTTTGAAATTTATAAGGAAATTAAGCACTTAACAATTTTGCTCTTGCAGAGTCGTCAAGGGGAAAAAAATCTCCTAAATAGAATTTGGTGATTATTTTAGTTTCAACAATCCATCAAGGTAATTACCAAAATTACTCATTTTAGTGGAACAATCCACCAAATTAGTGATTTTGGTGGAATAATCTATCAATGTTACTAACTTACAATTGAATGGAACTTAATTTGACTTAGTAAATATAAACTGCTCATCTTATGAGATTATGAGCCCAGAATTTTTTTTAGAATAAATGAATAGATTTAATTTTCTTTACATGGAAACACGTCTTTTCAAAACAAAAAATAAAACATCAAAATTAGACATAAAACTTGTCCTTAAATAAAAAAATAATAATAAAAAAAAAAAAAAATTCAATTCCACCAATGCGCTGTGAATCTTCCCAACACTTTTGGAAAAAGTCAATGATAATGACAAAAATGAAGATCGAAATCCCTCCTCCACGGCAAGAACGGCCCCGTTTCAATTTTAATAGCGGTTAAAGTTGATAAAAAACAGTATGCAATTTAGCAGGAGCATCTTTTGGGAGGGGAGGAAATTGCCCCCACCCCAATAATATGGAGAAAAAATTATTATACAGCCCATGCCCCTTGACTATCTGGACATGGACCCCTCTTGCACCCCAATAAAAATATTGGAGCTACGCCCCTGCAGTTTAATACATAAGAGTTTTTTATGCCGCCATCAAACTAATATCAATGTGAATCAATATCAATATTAATATCAATTTGCAAAACAGATTCAAAAAATAAAATGACCAATTATTAGACGAAATATCCTTTGAAGAGGCCTGTTCCTTTCTAAAACAAAGAAAAAATATGGATAGTTCAGTAATGGTTATACGATTATTTTACCTGGACTTACAGAAGGATAAAAAGATAAAGACAAAGACAATTATAATCGTTTACCCTATTTGCAAAATGAACATGGAGCAATTATTTATAAAACGGTGAACTCCAAAAACCAACCAACCTTATTTTCTTTTTTCCTTTTCCTTTTCCCAATTTTTTTTTTTTATTTTTTTTGTCAAGAGACAAATATCCATTGACAAGTCAAGCAAAAAAATTAAGGTTTTATAATACGACTATAAGACGACATAAAATGAAATTTATTAATTAATTAGTGGCTTGGTTTAACTCTAAGTCAACAACCCTCCTTCCTCACAAAAACCTCTCTCATTCACTTCCAAGGGCCTGAACGGTTTACATCTGTGAGTGGGGTTAAGTTTCTTTCCACGAATATATTCCTCAAAACAAAGTGTCTAACTCACCAAAGGCCATGTGAATATTAGGGAGAAACTTCCACCAGCACTTTGAGTAATGGAGGGAGAAGGGGGCCGGTAGGTAAAAAACTCGTGATTCTTGGTCAAATTTTTCTTTTATACCTTTGTTCACCCTAGAACAAATTACTTCATCTGTAGCCTAACTTTAAAAATAAAATGAGAAAATTACTACAAACTGTAAAAAGAAACTTGCTGGGACTAAATAATGAATCTTTCAAATTAGGCTTTAGAATTTGTAAATCATATCCATAATTGTATCATAGATCATAAAGGTGATCGCCACATCAAGACAAACTCTGCTCAATCTTGGCACAGTGCCTTTGTAAAACCTGAAATAAAAAGTCGAATTAAAAAAGAAAAAAAGATGAGTCTGTATTAAAAGGGAGCAAAAATTTTTTTTGCTAAATTTGACAGAAAATGTGGAAGGCTGGTGACCTTGAACGTCAACGACTTAACATAGCTTTAACAGAATTAAAGTGTACGAACTACTAGTTCTACTACAGAGTGCCCAACGCATCAAGCCCCCTAAAACGCCCTTCTTCTCCATCCCACTTTCTTCTGAGCTTCACTTTTAATTCGTTACCGTGAAATTCATAATTCTATAAAATATTTTCTTATGGCTTCTCACTCCTATCAACAATAGTCGATGCCCTGCACAATAAATCCCTTACTATCCTCTCACTCTCATCAACAAGAGTCGATGCCCTGCACAAGAAATACCTTACTATCCTCTCACTCTTATCAACAAGAGTCGATGCCCAGCACAAGAAATCCCTTACTATCCTCTCACTCTTATCAACAAGAGTCGATGCCCAGCACAAGAAATCCCTTACTATCCTCTCACTCTCATCAACAAGAGTCGATGCCCTGCACAAGAAATTCCTTACAATCCTCTCACTCCTATCAACAAGAGTCGATGCCCTGCACAAGAAATCCCTTACTACCTTCAACACATATCTATTAACTCCAAGTCACTATATAGTCATCCCTGCGAATATTATCCTACGACGGGAAGGAAACCCATTATAAATAACACAGGAAGAAAGAAGCAAAAGAAGGTTCAAATGAACTCAGTGCTCCTAGTTAAACTGAGAAAAGATGATATTACCCACTAACGGTACGAGTAATATAAAGCACCACCAGTGTTGCCAACGCTTTGTCATATACTGCACCAATTTCCCAACTAAAACTGTAATGCAACAGTAAATATGTACCATTTGAAAAGCAGGTTAAAAATTTTCCACAACAAGAGGAAATTTTTTCGAAGAAGTAAAACTTAAACGGCTATCTGAGTCAGAAAGGAACAAATAAAACCAAAATGTATCGTAAAAATTGATTGTTCCAAACATTTCCAAATGTACCCCACTGTACTAGGACCTCCAAATTATGTCAAAAACGGTACAATTGTACTGTGTTGGCAACGTTAGCCCCCCAACCCTAAAGTAACAATTAAGAAATAATATATAAAAAAAAAACATTTAAAACTAAATAAGAAAGATAGGTTATACACACTCGTATACACGGTTGTAACTTGTATATAAAAGCCTATAATATATTTAAAAAAACAATAATAATAATATTTTGCTCTATACTCACTAGGCAGCTAAAAATATATTAAATAATAAAAGAAAGACAAAAAAAAACGACAATCGTTCCAGGGGGGGGGGGGGTTCCAATGATAAGAGAAAATAGTTTATTATACTAGCATAACAAACAGTATAATAGTCCCTAAAAAATCTAGGAAGTACAAACAGGGTTGCACAGAACTGAACGTCATTAGGCCTGAGGTAATTGGATCAAACCTCAGGTTTTCTCTGAGCAAACTCTTTTGTTTTGAAATACCAAGGTCATCGAAATAAATACATTTTTTGCCCCTTGGACTCAGTTTAGGTCTATTCACACCTGAAAACCGCGATTTTCAAAGATTTTCTTTTTTTTAGTTGTTTCGAAATTACGATGTTTCTAGGGCGACGTCAGATTTCCGTTAGTGTTGCCAAGTTAAGTCGTGAAAACAAATAATCAAAATTAGTTAATTTGGCAACACTTTTCGTCCTTGAAAATTTACACCTCAACAATATATTGATTTCAAAAGACAACTACACCTTCAAATAAAAGCTACACTCTCTTAACTATTTGGTGCTATATGTTTCCAGCTTGATTTTCGCTGATTTTTCGCCCATTTATTTCTCAATACGTCACCCGCTACTACCAAAATCATAACTTTATATGGAGATATTTTTCTTTGAAATTTGAATTCCTGAATTTTCTTAATTTTTAAGATATATACGGTTGTGTAACTTTCCACTTAACTAATTCAAAAAGCAGAATGTATTTTCACTAACCTTGGTGCTTCAATAAAAGGCAGCATAACAGCGCTCGAGACAAATTGAAACAGGACTGCACAGCACAATAAGGACTGCACTGAACTGATAGTCACTAAGAAGCTAATTTTAAATATTGTAACCAGCTTAAAACTTTGTGAATCCAGACAAGCTCTACTTCTTAAATTTATTTTCACTAATTATAAAGTTAATTGAAAAATATTAAAAGTTTTTTTCAAAGCAAATTTAAAAATTTAGAAGTAACGTAAGTAACCTATACGGACTGGATATCCAGGCTAAATAATCTTAATTCATGGGGCATTTTACTTCTTAGGGTGGACAAGTTTTTGAGGCAGAATCATATTTAAGTCAGTGTTGCCAAGTTAAACCGTGAAAACATACAAGCAAAACTAATTAGTTATATTTGGCAGCACTTTTTTCATCAGTATATTAATAATATACTGATCTCGAAAGGCAATTACAACTTCAAAGAACAGTAATGCCCTCATTGATGTCATTTATTATTTCTTTCCATATAAATTATCTATCAGTTCAGTTCAGTTCAGTCATATTTTTTCCGGGGTAGGGGGAGGGCAGGAGAGAGGATAGATATTGGGGGGGGGCATCACCAAATATCCTGACAGGAGATTGGTACTTGCGCAACGCAGACCATTGGCCAGCATGCGAAGAAGTTTTGTAAGTTTACCCAAATATAGAAAAATATCTCCATATAAAGTTATGATTTTGGTTGTAGCGGGTGACGGATTGAGAAAAAATGGGCGAAAAATTAGCAAAAACCAAGTTGGAAACATATACCTTCTTTACGACAACTAGCCCAATGTGTATGTTAAGCGATAGGCCATAGACTTAGCGCTGTTTTTATTTTAAATAAATTTAAAAATAAATTTAAAAATAAAAAAAGGCTTAGAACCGGACAACAAGAAGTACCTAGGACCTCCAGTATGAATGGTGGCTTTATGCAACCCTGGGCCCATCTTAGTCACAACATGGTTTTCAGCACTTGGCGAAAAACTTGGCGCACCCGCAAAAAACTTTAAAACACGAGTCAAGAATTTGTAAGTCGGACAAAATTTTGGAAAGGGGGGGCTGTAATCCGGTCCCCTCCCCCCTGGATATGGCCTTGGATGTCATTCATTGTTTATTTATCCAAGATATGAATTTATCCCTCTCTTACCAATTATGCCTAATCTTTAGTTTGACACATTCAACATGGTTCTTACAGAAGTTGGGAACGACTAGAGCCACAGACAGATATGAACCTATGAGTACTAACAATAGCAGCACTACAAATAGTACAAATGGTCATCTTTCTGTTGATTTATGGTCTTTAGATTTTACCAGGGCTATGGAGTCGGTTATAAGCTACAACCAACTCTGGCTCCAGACATTTTCAATATACCGACTCTATTCAGCAAAAAATTACTAAAACTCAGACTCCACAGCCATGGATTTTACAACAGGTCTACAGTTATTACTTACGCAAAAAGATGTAATATCATAGGGGTTGTTAAATTCAATTCTACCGTTAATGACCAAGAATTTAAGCATTACTTGTACGTGTTCTTAGATAAAAATCAAAACTAAAAATAGGAGCATTATCCTAGTTTCGCAAGTTTCTAACTTATTTTTCAATCTAAAAAAATTCAAAGCAAATTTCAAAAATATAAATCGATAAATGGATAAAGCAGAATCTCAGGTAAGTCAAATCGTTGTCATGCGTTAAAACGTTAAAAGCGTAGGAAAATAGATAAAATAAAACATCAAAACCAGAACTAGCAAAACCCAAACTTAAAAAAAATAATGATAAAAAAATCAACAAAAATAATGACAAAATAAGGATAAGAATCCTTATAGAGAAGATAAAATTTAAACTGCTTACGCTTTTGGTCCTTCATTTCTCCAAATTTGTGAAAAGCAATCCATAGTGTTTTTATACTTTGAAGCTTCCAACCCCTAAAAATTATAATTCTAATTACTAAATTTGAAATATCAAATTTGTTAGTCCCTTAGGACTAATATTTTAAACAACACTGGATGATTCATATTAAAAGAATAATATTTTCTATGAAATCATCATTAACAAAACAAAAAGGTTTCCATAGTTACCAGACCTATAGACCATGGTGCAACTAAAATTTCTTGGGCAATTAATTTGGTCCATGATGTAAACACAAACTTGCCAAACTGTTATAAAAAACTGCTGAATTTAAAAGAAAATGATTAGATTCGCAACCTACAATAATGATATAATAAAAGAAAACCTGACAACCATGGTCAGAAATCGTCAAGAGGTCGGCTAAGAGTTAGCACTAAGGCATGCTTCAGCATCATAAACCATTTTTTTTACATCATGACAGCAATACAACCAAATATAGAATAGAATTTATTTGCGCTAAAAGCCCATAGGCCATGGCAAAAAATATAAACAAAGAACCATTGCAA
The DNA here is from genome assembly GCF_049724085.1 of Artemia sp. Qi Xiang Cuo. Lineage (NCBI taxonomy): Eukaryota > Metazoa > Arthropoda > Branchiopoda > Anostraca > Artemiidae > Artemia > Artemia sp. Qi Xiang Cuo. The sequence goes on from NC_142810.1 coordinate 4,884,438, forward strand.
AGAAATTCCACACAACCTAACATAATCCTACAGAAATCTACTTCTATGATTCATCGCGAGACGAAGGAATCGTGCCAAGCTTCTGATACCCATAAAACACTCATCCGCACACACATTCACCAAGAACTCAAAATCATAATCCCCCCTACCAAACACTTCCAGTCTCCAATCACTCCGCTCCTCACATTCAAACATCAAGTAATACACGCTCTCGTCTAAACCTCCACACATAGGACAAAAATAAGGACCAGCCTTTGACTTTTCCCTCCCGATAAACTTTCTTCTTTTTTGTTCTTTGGCCCAGTGGCAAACTATCAGCCCTCATTTCAGTTAATATACTGAAACATTCTGCGATACCAGATTGCCAAAGATTGTCCTTTTTGGCCAATCGTCTTGGGCTAAACAGAAAGCCGGTCGTCCGCGGTTGGGGTGGGAGGATGTCGTAAAGAAAGATTTTTGGGGAAATGGGAAGTTCATGGGAGGGTGTAAAGAGGGAGGCTTTAATTAGATTAGGATGAAGGAGGAGCACGCGTGTGTTACTCCAAGGCAGCTTGGTGCTGCAGTGAGTTGTTAGTAGTAGTAGTATACATTCACCAACCACTCAAAATCATAATCCCCCCTACCAAACACTTCCAGTCTCCAATCACTCCGCTCCTCACATTCACACATCAAGTAACACACGCTCTCGTCTAAACCTCCACACATAGGACAAAAATAAGGACCAGCCTTTGACTTTTCCCTCCCGATAAACTTTCTTCTTTTTTGTTCTTTGGCCCAGTGGCAAACTATCAGCCCTCATTTCAGTTAATATACTGAAACATTTTGCGATAACAGATTGCCAAAGATTGTCCTTTTTGGCCAATCGTCTTGGGCTAAACAGAAAGCCGGTCGTCCGCGGTTGGGGTGGGAGGATGTCGTAAAGAAAGATTTTTGGGGAAATGGGAACTTCATGGGAGGGTGTAAAGAGGGAGGCTTTAATTAGATTAGGATGAAGGAGGAGCACGCGTGTGTTACTCCAAGGCAGCTTGGTGCTGCAGTGACAATAAGGGGCAATACATGGGCAATAAGCATTGACCAATTTGTGGAAACTCCTTTTGCATTGACCTTCTTTGTAACACAGCCCAGATTATGGAGCATGGTATACACACAATTGAAGGTACTGAACATGCATGTTAATGATGCCATTCTATCCTATTAGATAATCAATTATAATTAAGCTAACACAAATTTAGGTATTTCAAACATCAAATTGAAGGGCTTAAATTACATACTCGTATCAAGAGGTTCTCGAAGAAGATGTAAGGATCGCTAAGTTCTGTTCCTAGGCATCTTGCTGGATGAAAATCTTTCATTTAAGTAATGTATTGATACGATTAAAATGAAGGTCCCCAGAAATCTCAGAACACTTAGAAAGCTAAAACGCATATTTCCAGGGTCGGTTCTTAGAATCCTTTTCTACAGCCTAGTTCAGGTTCCGTCAGTAAACCTACATTCCATTCCTAAGCATCGTACCAGATGAAAATCTTTCATTTAAGTAGTGTATTGATATAATTAAAATGGAGGTCCCCAGAAATCTCAGAACATTAGAAAGCTAAAACGCAAATTACCAGAGTCGGTTCTTAGAATACCATTATACAGCCAAGTTAAGGTTACGTCAGTAAACCTAAAATACACACCAACGCCACTTAATTGATGAAAATATTTAATTTTAGTATAATATTGACCTGATCAAGGTGAAAGTCTCCAGGAGTCTCGGAGTCCTTAGAAAGCCAAAACAAACATTTCTACGGTCAATCCTTATAATCCCCTCGACAGCCTAGCTTAGTCTTATGGTTCATATTGTCTTGTTATTTTGATGTCAACATTTTCCTCGTTACTGAAGCACTTCCAAAATTTTATGATAAAACATATTTCCAGGATAAAGCATATTCGGGAAACTAACCGTTCTTTATTTTAAAGGTCTCTTTATTTTCTGTCGTGTGCATCTTTCACTGTTCTACAGTCCCTTCCTGTTGCCTTATACAATGGTATATCTTTTATTTTTGATCAATTGGCTTATCATCTCCGCACTTCCAACAAATTACTGATTGCTTATACTCCATCAGTGTTGTTTTATCTGACCTCAACCCTCTGATAGCTTGTAACATATTATGCAACACGGGCCCAGAGTATGTACGAACCTGCATCTAGTTTGGTGTCTTCAAAAAGAGGGTCTACCCGACAACTTCTACCCCACAACTGGGTTTTATTTCGGTTTCCCCAGCAGTTGACGTCTCTGGATTAGGTTAGATGTTTACTTGAGTTGGTGAAATCATGTGCTACCCCCATGGCTGACTTGTGAATACGGGCATTTTTTTTTTAGTCACGTGACGAAATTAGTTATTTTGTTATTTTTTTGGGGGGAGGGGGCATTTTTTCTCCTTTGCAACTTCTTAGCCAAGAACCCCTACGGAGGAGACTATATTGAAGCTGCCTTTTTTGTTGTTGTGAATTTATTATTGTTTGTTGAGTTGTGAATTAAGTATTGTATGTATGTATAGTATTGTATGTTGTGAATTAACTCAGGACTGAATTGCTGGAAGTAAAAAAAAGCTTCCAAAGGCTTTTGCTATTTGGGCTGGTATAATCCAAGAAAACTTGGCAACCATGCTCGAAAATCGTCATGAGATCAGCTAACAGTTAACCCTAACGCATGCTTCAGAAAGAAAGACAGGTCGTTTTTTTTACATTTTCACAGCATAAAAAATCAAATATATCACTGAAACATGGGTAATGTTACTGACAGTTTTGGAAAAACTCCCTTTTTATTGGCCTTATTTTAAAAAAGCGCAGATTAAACAATATAATACACAGTTAATTGAACGCCCTGAACTTGCACCATAGCCGAACAATATGGGGCATACTGTACCATGTCCTATAGGATAATCAATCATAGCTAGGCCAAAACATATTCAAGTACTTCATAGCATTAAAATCGATGTTTTTCAAAATCTAGTTGGGGGCATTTTTTTCTTTTTTTGGTCGTTTAATGGAAATATCAAAAAAATATTTGGGCCCAGTCAAAGAGTTAATCATTAATGTTTTGGGCAAATAGAGAATTAAAATCGACAAGTATTTTTCAAAATCTAGGTGGGGGGAGTTCTATTTTTTTATTTTTTAGAATTTAAAAAAATGTGATCCCGCCTCCAAATTAGCAACCCTGCACTCATTTAGTCTCTAAATATAGAAACGACGCGATCGACTTGCGATCTGATTTTACGGTGATCATTTGTCTTAAAATGAAGCTTGGCGACATTAACTCAAGGAGGCACAACTGACCCTTTCATGGAGTGGAGGATGTAACTTCAGCATTTCAGACAACAGCCCCTATAAAAGTGTCTACATTTGAATTCTATAATCAAAGAACCGAGTCTTGGCAGAAATGTTTTTAAACTATTGATCTGATAGTTTAAAAACATTTCTGCCAAGACTCGGTTCTTTGATTATAGAATTCAAATGTAGACACTTTTATAGGGGCTGTTGTCTGAAATGCTGAAGTTACATCCTCCACTCCATGAAAGGGTCAGTTGTGCCTCCTTGATTTAATGTCGCCAAGCTTCATTTTAAGACAAATGATCACCGTAAAATCAGATCGCAAGTCGATCGCGTCGTTTCTATATTTAGAGACTAAATGAGTGCAGGGTTGCTAATTTGGAGGCGGGATCACATTTTTTTAAATTCTAAAAAATAAAAAAATAGAACTCCCCCCACCTAGATTTTTAAAAATACTTGTCGATTTTAATGCTCTATTGGCCAAAAAAATTAATGATTAACTCTTTGACTGGGCCCAAATATTTTTTTGATATTTCCATTAAACGACCAAAAAAAAAAAAAAAAATGCCCCCCAACTAGATTTTGAAAAACATCGATTTTAATGCTATGAAGTACTTGAATATGTTTTGGCCTAGCTATGATTGATTATCCTATAGGACATGGTACAGTATGCCCCATATTGTTCGGCTATGGTGCAAGTTCAGGGCGTTCAATTAACTGTGTATTATATTGTTTAATCTGCGCTTTTTTAAAATAAGGCCAATAAAAAGGGAGTTTTTCCAAAACTGTCAGTAACATTACCCATGTTTCTGTGATATATTTGATTTTTTATGCTGTTAAAATGTAAAAAAAACGACCTGTCTTTCTTTCTGAAGCATGCGTTAGGGTTAACTGTTAGCTGATCTCATGACGATTTTCGAGCATGGTTGCCAAGTTTTCCTGGATTATACCAGCCCAAATAGCAAAAGCCTTTGGTAGCTTTTTTTTACTTCCAGCAATTCAGTCCTGAGTTAATTCACAACATACAATACTATACATACATACAATACTTAATTCACAACTCAACAAACAATAATAAATTCACAACAACAAAAAAGGCAGCTTCAATATAGTCTCCTCCGTAGGGGTTCTTGGCTAAGAAGTTGCAAAGGAGAAAAAATGCCCCCTCCCCCCAAAAAAATAACAAAATAACTAATTTCGTCACGTGACTAAAAAAAAAATGCCCGTATTCACAAGTCAGCCATGGGGGTAGCACATGATTTCACCAACTCAAGTAAACATCTAACCTAATCCAGAGACGTCAACTGCTGGGGAAACCGAAATAAAACCCAGTTGTGGGGTAGAAGTTGTCGGGTAGACCCTCTTTTAAAAGACGCCAAACTAGATGCACGTTCGTACATACTCTGGGCCCGTGTTGCATAGTATGTTACAAGCTATCAGAGGGTTGAGGTCAGATAAAACAACACTGATGGAGTATAAGCAATCAGTAATTTGTTGGAAGTGCGGAGATGATAAGCCAATTGATCAAAAATAAAAGATATACCATTGTATAAGGCAACAGGAAGGGACTGTAGAATAGTGAAAGATGCAAACAACAGAAAATAAAGAGACCTTTAAAATAAAGAACGGTTAGTTTCCCGAATATGCTTTATCCTGGAAATATGTTTTATCATAAAATTTTGGAAGTGGCTTCAGTAACGAGGAAAATGTTGACATCAAAATAACAAGACAATATGAACCATAAGACTAAGCTAGGCTGTCGAGGGGATTATAAGGATTGACCGTAGAAATGTTTGTTTTGGCTTTCTAAGGACTCCGAGACTCCTGGAGACTTTCACCTTGATCAGGTCAATATTATACTAAAATGAAATATTTTCATCAATTAAGTGGCGTAGGAGTGTAATTTAGGTTTACTGACGTAACCTGAACTTGGCTGTATAATGGTATTCTAAGAACCGACTCTGGTAATTTGCGTTTTAGCTTTCTAATGTTCTGTGTTTTCTGGGGACCTCCATTTTAATTATATCAATACACTACTTAAATGAAAGATTTTCATCTGGTACGATGCTTAGGAATGGAATGTAGGTTTACTGACGGAACCTGAACTAGGCTGTAGAAAAGGATTCTAAGAACCGACCCTGGAAATATGCGTTTTAGCTTTCTAAGTGTTCTGAGATTTCTGGGGACCTTCATTTTAATCGTATCAATACATTACTTAAATGAAAGATTTTCATCCAGCAAGATGCCTAGGAACAGAACTTAGCGATCCTTACATCTTCTTAGAGAACCTCTTGATACGAGTATGTAATTTAAGCCCTTCAATTTGATGTTTGAAATACCTAAATTTGTGTTAGCTTAATTATAATTGATTATCTAATAGGATAGAATGGCATCATTAACATGCATGTTCAGTACCTTCAATTGTGTGTATACCATGCTCCATAATCTGGGCTGTGTTACAAAGAAGGTCAATGCAAAAGGAGTTTCCACAAATTGGTCAATGCTTATTGCCCATGTCTCAGTATACTACTACTACTAACAACTCACTGCAGCACCAAGCTGCCTTGGAGTAACACACGCGTGCTTCTCCTTCATCCTAATCTAATTAAAGCCTCCCTCTTTACACCCTCCCATGAAGTTCCCATTTCCCCAAAAATCTTTCTTTACGACATCCTCCCACCCCAACCGCGGACGACCGGCTTTCTGTTTAGCCCAAGACGATTGGCCAAAAAGGACAATCTTTGGCAATCTGTTATCGCAGAATGTTTCAGTATATTAATTGAAATGAGGGCTGATAGTTTGCCACTGGGCCAAAGAACAAAAAAGAAGAAAGTTTATCGGGAGGGAAAAGTCAAAGGTTGGTCCTTATTTTTGTCCTATGTGTGGAGGTTTAGACGAGAGCGTGTATTACTTGATGTTTGAATGGGAGGAGCTGAGTGATTGGAAACTATAGGTGATTGGTAGGGGGGATTATGATTTTGAGTGGTTGGTAAATGTGTTTACAAATGTGTTTTTTGCGGGTATGAGAAGTTTGGCACGAATCCTTCATCTCCCGTAGAATCGTAGAAGTGAGATTTCTGTAGGATTATGTTAGGTTATGTGGAATTTCTTTGTAATTGTTCTTCGTTTATATTTTTTGCCATGGCCTATTGGCTTTTAGCGCAAATAAATTCTATTCTATTCTATATTTGGTTGTATTGCTGTCATGATGTAAAAAAAATGGTTTATGATGCTGAAGCATGCCTTAGTGCTAACTCTTAGCCGACCTCTTGACGATTTCTGACCCTGGTTGTCAGGTTTTCTTTTATTATATCATTATTGTAGGTTGCGAATCTAATCATTTTCTTTTAAATTCAGCAGTTTTTTATAACAGTTTGGCAAGTTTGTGTTTACATCATGGACCAAATTAATTGCCCAAGAAATTTTAGTTGCACCATGGTCTATAGGTCCGGTAACTATGGAAACCTTTTTTTTTGTGTTCGTTTTTCTACGTTTTTTCCTACCATTATTAAAATTTGTTTAGTTCAGTTTGTTCGTTTTTCTAAGTTTTTTTCTACCATTATTAAGATTTGTTTAATTCATTTTGTTTGTTTTTATACGTTTTTTCTACCATTATTAAGATTTGTTTAGTTCAGTTTGTTCGTTTTTCTACGTTTTTTTCTACCATTATATAAGGTTTGTTTAGTTCATTTTGTTTGTTTTTCTACGTTTTTTTCCACCATTATTAAGATTTGTTTAGTTTAGTTTGTTCGTTTTTCTACGTTTTTTTTTTCTACCATTATTAAGATTTGTTTAATTCATTTTGTTTGTTTTTATACGTTTTTTTCTACCGTTATTAAGATTTGTTTAGTTCATTTTGTTTGTTTTTCTACGTTTTTTTCCACCATTATTAAGATTTGTTTAGTTTAGTTTGTTCGTTTTTCTACGTTTTTTTTTCTACCATTATTAAGATTTGTTTAATTAATTTTGTTTGTTTTTCTACGTTTTTTTCTACCATTATTACGATTTGTTTAGTATATTTTGTTGGTTTTTCTATGTTTTTCTACGTTTTTTTTTTCTACCTTTATTAAGTTTTGTTTAATTCATTTTGTTTGTTTTTCTACGTTTTTTTCTACAGTTATTAAGATTTGTTTAGTTTAGTTTGTTCGTTTTTCTACGTTTTTTTACCATTATTAAGATTTGTTTAGTTAAGTTTGTTCGTTTTTCTAAGTTTTTTTTCTACCATTATTAAGATTTGTTTAGTTAAGTTTGTTCGTTTTTCTATGTTTTTTTTATACCATTATTAAGATTTGTCTAGTTCATTTTGTTTATTTTCTACTTTTTTTTTCTACCGTTATTAAGATTTGTTTAGTTCATTTTGTTTGTTTTTCTACGTTTTTTTGTACCATTATTAAGATTTGTTCAGTTCAGTTTGTTCGATTTTCTACGTTTTTTTCTACCGTTATTAATATTTGTTTAGTTCATTTTGTTCGTTTTTCTACTTTTTTTCCTACCATTATTAAGATTTGTTTATTTCAGTTTGTTCGTTTTTCTAAGTTTTTTTTCTACCATTATTAAGATTTGTTTAATTCATTTTGTTTGTTTTTATACGTTTTTTCTACCATTATTAAGATTTGTTTAGTTCAGTTTGTTCGTTTTTCTACGTTTTTTTCTACCATTATATAAGGTTTGTCTAGTTCATTTTGTTTGTTTTTCTAAGTTTTTTTACACCATTATTAAGATTTGTTTAGTTTAGTTTGTTCGTTTTTCTACGTTTTTTTTTCTACCATTATTAAGATTTGTTTAATTCATTTTGTTTGTTTTTCTACGTTTTTTTCTACCATTATTACGATTTGTTTGGTTCAGTTTGTTCGTTTTTCTACGTTTTTTTCTACAACTATTAAGATTTGTTTTGTTCATTTTGTTTCGTTTTTCTACGTTTTTTCTACCATTATTAAGATTTGTTAATTCATTTTGTTTGTTTTTCTACGTTTTTCTACCATTACTAAGATTTGTTTAATTCAGTTTGTTTGTTTTTCTACGTTTTTTTTCTACCATTATTAAGATTTGTTTAGTTCATTTTGCTTGTTTTTCTACGTTTTTTTTCTACCATTACTAAGATTTGTTTAGTTCAGTTTGTTTGTTTTTCTACGTTTTTTCTACCATTATTAAGATTTGTTTAATTCAGTTTGTTCGTTTTTCTACGTTTTTTTTATTCCCGTTGACAAAGGCTTCCGGACGTGAAGCATAAATATTGGGACTTTTATTTTTATTAGCGAAAAGTTTTTTTGTCACTTTTCACTGTCTTATTTGAAATGTTATATCCGTTTTTCTATGATTTTAATTTGTTCATTTGTACGTGGAACGGTAGTTTGGTATAAGAAATTAAAAATTATTTCAGTAAAACACTATTCAAATATGACAAGGCAATACTAACCTGCATTCTTGTCTTAACAACATCAATCGGAGTATTGCCAAAGACAGATGCTGCACCAGCCATCGCACCAAAAGCTCCTACCACTAGCTTGGGAACATCTTTTTTCGGATCTCCTTTCCTATACCAATCCTTACATGTTTCCATGACATAGAACCGGATAGCTTGATTCGAACCTTGCTTCATTATTGTGGCAGTAACACCTTGATATAAGCCACCAATACCTAACATCAAAATTTAAATAAGCAACACAGGATTCAAGAAAAATCCGTAATTGAAAGGCACTTAATACAATAACAATAACGATTAAGCTGTCTTAGCCGAGTGGTTATTGCGCTAGCCTTCAGACCGTTCGTGTCCGAGAGGACAGGGTTCGAGTCCTGGTGTCACCGGTTATTTGGTTTAAACGGGTTCAGTGGCGTGACTGTAAGCTCAGCCAGAGTCGACCCAGCACTGTGTACCTGGAGTAAACTGGGGAAATAAAAAGGGAGGGTGTGCAAAACAAGGGATAACTAGCCCCCAGGCCTCTATTGCACTTCCTGGCTGAAGGGCAATGAAACGGAGATCAGAACAGCCGGTAGGGGTTGCAAAGAGCCAATGCCGTATTCTTTATCTTTTTCTGTATGTAATACAACAGGAGCATTAAAAATGTGTTTTTTTTGTTCTCTCTTGAATATTTTGATGGGGGAAGGGATATTTTTAATCACGACGCAAAAAAAGTATTTTTTAAACTCAAGGGGATAGGGATTTAGTTTCGTCTCTTTTTTCTCCCTTTACCTCTTGCAAGTATTTGGGGGAGAGGGCAGTGACATCAATTCACGAAAATGTAGTTCTGGGGGGATCAAGGGGGATTTGATTTTTCAATTTTTTAACTGATAATACAAAAAAGCTATTTTCCAAAATTCCGGGGGGGAGGGGAATTTTGTTTTTTCGATTTTTTACATCATAATACAAAAAAAAATATTTTCCAAAATCTAGGCCGGCATTCCACTCCTTAAGTGGAAGCCCTGCAAGTGGGACAAACTACGTTTTTAAATACAAACTCCAAACCCCAAAGTGATTTTGGGATTTATCCCAAAACCACTACAATTTATAGTATAGTACTGACCATAAAATAAAAAGAGGCTCTAAAACAACAAATTGAATAGCTAGGTTTATGTTCCCGTGCAAGTTTTAGTATTTATTTTTCGGCATTCCTACGGTTCTATGGCACAACCGTACAACTCTTACGGCACACCTATGGTTCAAACGCAAGGCAAAACTCTAATATCATTCGATTTTTGATGCAGTTTTATGTGTCCACCGAATAAAGCTTTTGAATATTTTTTTAGATTGAAAAATACACACAAAATACGCAAAATAGGAAAACTTTCCTACAGATGAACCAAGTTCAGGAGTATATATATATATATATATATATATATATATATATATATATATATATATATATATATATATATATATATATATATATATATATATCAAGGGGGATTTGATTTTTCAATTTTTTAACTGATAATACAAAAAAGCTATTTTCCAAAATTCCGGGGGGGAGGGGAATTTTGTTTTTTCGATTTTTTACATCATAATACAAAAAAATATTTTCCAAAATCTAGGCCGGCATTCCACTCCTTAAGTGGAAGCCCTGCAAGTGGGACAAACTACGTTTTTAAATACAAACTCCAAACCCCAAAGTGATTTTGGGATTTATCCCAAAACCACTACAATTTATAGTATAGTACTGACCATAAAATAAAAAGAGGCTCTAAAACAACAAATTGAATAGCTAGGTTTATGTTCCCCGTGCAAGTTTTAGTATTTATTTTTCGGCATTCCTACGGTTCTATGGCACAACCGTACAACTCTTACGGCACACCTATGGTTCAAACGCAAGGCAAAACTCTAATATCATTCGATTTTTGATGCAGTTTTATGTGTCCACCGAATAAAGCTTTTGAATATTTTTTTAGATTGAAAAATACACACAACATACGCAAAATAGGAAAACTTTCCTACAGATGAACCACAGTTCAGGTATATATATATATATATATATATATATATATATATATATATATATATATATATATATATATATATATATATATATATATATATATATATATATATATATATATATATATATATATATATATATATATATATATATATATATATATATATATATATATATATATATATATATATATATATATATATATATATATATATATATATATATATATATATATATATATATATATATATATATATATATATATATATATATATATATATATATATATATATATAGTATATATATAAATATATATATATATATATATATATATATATATATATATATATATATATATATATATATATATATATATATATATATATATAAAATAATCTCAAATTCCGTTACCCAAATCCGTTTTTTAAGTCTTCAGGCCTGCCTTGCCTTTTTCAAATGTAATTTGAATGCAACAAAAAGATTATTATTTGAAAATGTTCTCCCCAGACAAAGATCATAGCTCCTGAACCTGAAGGCATAACATTGCAAATACTAAAATTTGGTACAAAAGCATGTGTGTGGCTTTTTGTTCACTCAGAAAGCTATTGCACTAGATAGTTGTAGGTTTCAGGATTGGAGCTACCACCTCAGTTTCACCCTCTTTTCCTACTTTTAGGTTAGGAATATTGTTTGATATATAGCTATAGGCTTATGGCAAAAATTTGCCATACAAAACATGTTTTTGTATTTGCCATACATGCCAAATTTGGCATGTATTTGCCAAATTTGCCATACATGTTACAAAAATTTTACTCCTGACGAAAACTTATCTAAAAGATGCGACAGTCTCCTTAATAGTGGCTAGTCCGCATATGATGCTAAATTTTGATTACTAGTACTAACAACTCACTACAGCATAAAGCACCTGAGTCCAACACAGCTGCACACGATCCTCCTCCACCCCAATCTATTCATAGCCCCGCCCCCTTCCGTATAGTTGCAATTTCCTTTAAATCCTTTCTCATTTACCTTGTGAACACGAAAATTTTTGTGGCTGAGAACTTAACAAAGAAAAAAAGAGAATTGTTGAATGCTGCAAGGGAAAAATACGGCAATGAGTTCGTGTGGTCAAACCAAGGTCGGATCTACGTCCCTCCGGAGAATGCAACTTCTGCTCGTAGACTTTGGTCTCTGAATGACATATTCGATCGTGATTGAGTGTCCTGTTTTTTTTTGTTTTTTTTTTTGTATTTAAATTTTGAGTCTTTCTATGTGTTTATCTATTCTTATTATTATTCAATTATTACTATTTCCTTTCTTTACAATTTATGTATGGGTTTGATCCATAATGAAGAAAAAAAGATCTTGGCTTTTTATTTTACTTTCTTATTATGGTTAGTTTACTCCCAATACATCGGTTAGAGTTGCTTTAAAAAAATTCGTTCTTAGTTGATGATATTTTATCAAATCGGATAGGTCTCCATTTGTAAGATCAAGTTGATGAATGCCCCAAGCCACTCCGTCTTAGCCGCTACGTTCGTTTTGAAGAGTTTGGTCAAATTAAAAAAGAGTTGTATAGTTTGTGTGTTGCTCAATAGAACTGCCACATAACGTCGGCTTTTGAAGAAATTGTTCCGTTTTTAAGTAATATTGATAGTGTGATTGATGTTTTGGGAATTTGTGAATCATTCTTGAGTTTGTATAGTCTTCTCTCTTCCTACGCTTTTCCAGGTTACCAACTGATATCGAAGTCGCGGCATTCAATGGGGCATGGAGGACATGCATTTTTGTTGAGAGAGGGATTGAATTTGGAGGAAAGGGAGGGCCTTTATTTCTGGAATGAAGGAAAGATTGAAATTTTTTCTATTGAGATTGAAATAAAAAATGGTAAAAATTGAATTGTTTGCCTGGTTTATAGACCCCTTGGTGCTCATCCGGAGGAATTTTTTTAGGAGTTTGATATGTTTTTAAGCAGGGCCCAGTCTAATTGATCAAAGTGTGTTATTCTGGGTGATTTTACTTTTGATTTATTGAATTTAAATAGTGTTAATTTAGAATTTTTAAATCTTGCATTATCTCATGATTTGTACCCAGTGAATCTGATTCCTTCCCGTATCACTGCTCAGTCGGCAACATTAATTGATGACATATTTGTTTCTTCAAATCTATTGAGGCGAGCATTCTGTGATGTTCTCCTTCAACCTGCTTCTGACCACCTCCCGATTGTTTGTATGATAAATAGTATTAAAAATTCGACTAAACACCTAAGTAAGAGAATTTATAGAGATATAAGAAATAATAACTTGAGAAAGCTGAAAGAGCAAGTTAGTACTATAGCATGGGATGAAGTTAGCGAAGAGCAGAATGCAACTACAGTATTCGACAGGTTTATGAATATTCTCTTATCGGTATATGAGGTGTCTTGTCCTCTGAGGAAAATGAGGAAAAAGAAAAATGAGCCAAGAAAGCCATGGGTGACCACAGAATTGCTTGAAATGATGGAAATGCGAAACTAGCTTTTAGAAAAACATTTACAGAGCCCTGAAAATGCGAGTTTATTTGAAGAATTTAAGCGAGTCAGAAACAAAGTTAACCGTAAGCGTCGCAGTGAGAAAAAAGCATATTATGCTTCTGCTTTTGATGGTAAAAGTGGTGATGCAAAAGGAACCTGGCGACTAATAAATGAGGTTTTAAAAGGGAAGACTAATGATAATGATGGAGTAAAGAGTCTGATGGTGAATGGAAGTGAAATTACTGATAAACAGGAAATGGCTGATGAATTCGGAAAATATTTCACGAGCATAGGCGCGAGTATTAAAGAAGACGTAGCTAAAAAGTCTAGAAGACATCTGGTGAAGTCCTTTATTGATAATCAAGGCGAAGGGCGCATTTTTTCGTTCGCGACGTGCACAGCAAAGGAGATCGAGAGCACAGTGAAAGGACTGAAGTCCAACTCGGCTGGAATAGATCGACTGAATCTTAGAGCTATAAATGCTATCCTAGTTTATATATTACCTTGTCTAACTGATTTAATAAATCTATCACTCCAGACTGGCGAATTCCCTAGTGGTCTTAAACTTGCAAAGGTAATACCATTGTATAAAGGGGGGAAGAAACAAGAACTATCGAATTGGCGACCGATTTCGTTATTGCCTAATTTTTCTAAAAATCTATGAAAAGATAATTCACAGGAGACTTTATGAATATTTGGATAAACTAGGAATATTGTGTGACAGCCAATTCGGATTCCTCAGTAAACATTCTACTAGCCATGCTGTTCACCATCTTCTGGATGTAATCAATGGAGCTCTAGAAAAAGGTCTTATTCCTTTAACAATCTTTGTTGACTTCAAAAAAGCCTTCAACACTGTAGATTTTGAGTTGCTGCTGTGTCACCTATCTAGTCTGGGGATAAAAGATGTTTGCTTGGATTGGTTTAAATCATACTTGTATGGAAGGTCAACTAAAGTAATGATAGATGACATCGTTAGCGGAGTCTATCCTGTAAAATGTGGAGTTCCTCAGGGCTCACTCCTTGGTCCATTACTCTTCCTCGTATACATAGATACTCTGAGGTTTTACATGCCTGAAGCAACTGTTACAGCATTTGCAGATGATACTGCTTGATACTGCTTTGACGATTTTTACAAGGTCACTGAAAGAACTGGGGGATAAAGCAAACTGAACGCTGAAAAAACTTTTGGGGTTTACCTCCTTTAGTTACCTTGCTGTTAATACTTCTAAGACAAATTATATGATTTTTAGTAGGGTAGGAAAAATTGTAAATAGTGCTTCCGTAGTATTTGAAAATTTTTCGCTTTCACGGGTTTTTGAAAAAAAATATTTAGGATTTTATGTTGATAATAATTTTAGTTGGAAGAAACACATAAATTTGATTTCTTCTAAACTTGCACGAGGTCTTGGAGTGATGCGGCATTTGAAACACGTGTTACCCTTAACTGTTTTAAGAAATATATATCATATTGTTTTTCATCCTTTTATTGTTTATTGTTGCTGTATTTATGCATCTAATTTTACTTCAAATATTAAAAGACTGCAGATTCTTCAGAATAAGGCACTTCGAGTACTGGGTGAGTTTGTTCAGTATGAGCACACGCGTGAATGTTTTATCAGTTTTAGAATTTTAAATATTCATCAGATCAGAGACCATCAGGCGGGAGTGTTTACTTACCAGGTGCTTAATAGATTATCTCCAGAATGTTTTAGAGATTTTTTTAAGTTTAATTCTGATTATCATCATCATAGGACTAGAGGTTGTGGAAGCTTAGTCTCAGAAGTAAGGAGTACGAGTCGATCTAGTTTTGCAATTAGAAATTATGCAGTTAATTTGTGGAATGGTTTCCAGGTGAGCATTAGGGAGTCAAGAAAACCAGTTTCAGTTTAAAATTAGATTAAAAAAGTTTTTGTTGGGTGGGAATTTATTTTATTTATTTTTATTTTTATTTTTTATTTTAATTTATTTTTTTTAAATGTTAAATTGTAATTAAGATGTAAAAAAAAAATTTAAAAAAAAATTTAAATTGAGTTAATTTGTATTGAATGGTATGAAAAGAGTAGAAAGAGTGAATGAGTTTTGGTTTATGATAAAAGATTGTGTGACGCTGCTCAAGTCACAATAGTGGCTTAATAGAACGTCATACGTTCTTACCATTTCTACGTTTGTTGATAATATTATTCAAAAAAAGTGTTGTAAGCGCCAGTTAAGTATGATGTATTATTAGTTGAAAATAAAAGTCAAGTCAAGTCAAAAAAAGTCATGTCCTCTTTCCACTTCATTCAGGGACGACCTGCTTTCCGCTTGGCACGAAAATGATGGCCAAAAAACAAAATCTCTGGCAATCGTTCGTCCACAAGAGTTGGCCTAGAACATAGCCTTTCTTTCATTATAGTTAGTGGCGTAATTTCGTCGAAATCATGAGAGGGGGCAAAGTTGGAGCTGATTTTCCCAAGTAAATTTAAAAATTAATAATTAGCCGTATACACCATAAAGGCAAAGGTATACTAAAGAAAATTTGATCTGTTTCTGTGGGTACTTGAATTAGGTAGGCCTATCTTAGTTTGCACAAGATTTTCAAAGACGCTAAATTTCAGCTGGGGCAAGAGGGTTAAACTGTGATTTGAACGGCAGGAGCAGTTGCCCTCTTACTTACTTAACTTTACTTAAAGCTCTTGCTCGGCAGCGTCGCCAGCGTAGAGGGAACCAGTCGTCAGCGCCGTCAGTCTTCTCCAGAGTGGTCGGTTCAGGGCGAGGGTTGTCACTTCAGCCGGGTTGATGTTTCTGGAGGCGAGCCGATCACGGATGACGTCCGCCCATCTGGTGCGTGGTCTTCCCCTAGGACGCCTCCAGCCGTTTGCAGCTGGGTCGAAATCGAAGATGAGTCGGGCGGGTGTTTCGGCAGGCAGACGGAGCAGATGACCATACCAACGCAGCGAGCGAGACTCAAGCTGCTCGGACAGGGGTGGGAGTTTGAAGGACCTGAGGATTTCCGAATTTCGTACCCTGTCAGGCTATTGGGAGCGTTCGATTTTTCGGAGGTATTTCGTCTGGATGACGTCTACCTTCAGCGTTTGTGTCTGAGTCAGCGACCAAGTCTCGGCAGAATAGAGCATAACACTGGCAACCGAAGCAGAATATATTCGTGCTTTGGTGAGACGGCTGATTTGGGGTTTATGGAAGACTGTTTTGAGAAGGCGACCGAAGACAGAATTTACTTTTGCCACTCTTGCTGATATTTCGGTATCTAGGCTTCCGTTTGAGCAGACAATTGAACCAAGGTAGGTAAACTGCTTGACTACTTCTACAGTCTGGCCACAAATTTCCAGAGATGACAGGGGGTTGGACGGTGTTTTCTCATCGGGCATTATCTTGGTCTTCGACCAATTTATTTTCAGACCGAATTTCTCAGCTGCAGAGGCCAGTGTTTCCAGTGTAGTTTTGAGGTCACTAATGTTTTCGCATATTAGCGCTACGTCGTCGGCAAAGTCGACGTCTGAAAGAACTCTTCCAGCAAAGCCTGTGCCAAACGGCTGCACCTGCTGTGTTTTATTCAGGACATGGTCTATTACACAGTTAAAGAGCTCAGGTGCAGCGGCACATCCTTGCCGGACACCATTTTTAATTTTGAAATATCCAGAAAGCCGTCCATTTACGATCACCACACTTTCAGTGTTATGATACAGCTCTTTGAGGAGATGGACGATGTTCGTGGGTACGCCAGAAGACTGGAGGATTAGCCATAGTGACTGCCTATCGACAGTGTCAAAGACAGATCGAAAATCGACAAAGGTAATGTATGCCTTCCTCTTATATTCAAGAGTTTTCTCTACTAGCTGTCTAATCGTATGGATTTGCTCGGTGGTGGACCTGCCTGGCATGAAGCCAGTTTGCTGGGGGCGACGCAGGGCATGGAGGTATCTTGTTGCCCGTTTGAGAAGCAGCATAGCGAAGAGCTTTCCAGGAACTGAGAGTAAAGTTATGCCACGATAATTGATACATTCTGCTTTGCTCCCCTTCCTCTTGTAGATTGGCACAAGTCCTCTTGTAGTTCTTCCAGTCTGAGGGGATTTTTTCAGAGTAAGGAGGGCAGTTGCCCTCCTTACCCCATAATACATTTTACCCCTAGAAAGTAGGATCGAATCATATTTCCCCTACAGTCTGTTCTTTGAAAACGGTGAGTCAATTTCCAGAAAAGTGTGATTGTTCCTTTGGATTTAATTTCTATTTCTAATATTTGCCATGACTATTTGTAGAGTATGTTGCCTTCGAATTTTTTGGGATATTCCCAACTAATTCCCGTAACCGTAATTAACTGATAAGTCATATATCAGATTTTTCATGTGATTAAATAAAAATAACACTATCAGTTGAAGAAAATTTTTTCAACTGATAGTAGAGAATTAATTTAGAGAACCAAGTGATTAAATAAAAATAAAACTATCAGTTGAAAAAAGTTTTTTCAACTGATAATAGAGAATTAATTTAGAGAACCAAGTGATTAAATAAAAATAAAACTATCAGTTTAAAAAAGTTTTTTCAACTGATAATAGAGAATTAATTTAGAGAACCAAGTGATTAAATAAAAATAAAACTATCAGTTGAAAAAAGTTTTTTCAACTGATAATAGAGAATTAATTTAGAGAACCAAGTGATTAAATAAAAATAAAACTATCATTTGAAAAAATTTTTTTCAACTGATAGTAGAGAATCAATTTCTGACCGTTTCTCAAATTCTGCTAGGGAATCTCCCTTCTATCCCCCGTGTAAGTTTCAACTGAAAAATCCTCAACGGAAACTTTCCTCCCTACAGAAATTTTTTCCCGTGGAAATCCCCCCCCATAAAAATTCCGCATGTTTCCCATTAAGAGATACGGTATGTAGACAATGGGCAAACTGCATAAATTACAGCCCTTTCTTCAGGATCTCTGGGGGGGGCATGTCATTCCCAGAGGCATAGTTATTGAGACTTTCAATTATCCTGAACCAGAGGCATTCCTAGAGACATAGTTATTGAGCCTTTCATCTATCCTGAACCAAACGGCTATCTCAAAATTTTGATCGGATGTCATTGGGAGAAAAAGGGGCGTCGGAGAGGGGGGGGGGCTAGTTACCCTCCAATCTTTTTTTCACTCAAATTGGCCACAGGAGCTTTTAATTTCCGTTCAAAGGAGCCCTCTCCCAATATTCTAGGACACCTAGTTAGATATGATCACCCTTGGGAGAAAAAAAAACAACAAAACAAAAATAACAAATAAACACACATCCGTGATTTTTTTTTTCAGGCAAAAATACAAAATTCTTAATTTCTGTATATAGAAACTTCAAACCTCTACAAGAAGGTTCTCTGATATTTTGAACCTGACGGTGTGATTTTTTTAAAGACCGTTTGACTTTTTGGGTGTGTTCCCCACTCTTTCGAAAATCAGGCAAATTTTCTCAGACTCGTAACTTTTCATGAGTAAAATTACACTTATTGAATTTTATATATTTGGAATCAGCATAAAAATCAAATTCTTATGGTGTATTAATTACTATAATAATTCCTTTTCTTACAGTTTTGGTTACTATTGGACCAAGTTCCTTCTTATTCGTTACCTTCTAAGTCGTTACCACGAATTGTTTAAAATTCGTTAAATATCGAGAGAGTGCTTCAGCGTTCGTCATACCAAGCCATTAATCTGGAGCTCAATTCCAGCTAAAATCTGTGAGCATTCTGATAAACAATTATTTCCTAGGTTGCTCAAAAATTATGTGAAAGTTAAATCTGTTGGGAAATAGTTCTGATTCTTTTGGTTTTAGTTTCATAAGTTAGTTGAGGTGGTATTTATCTTCATGTGTGCTCAATTTGCAGCGCTTAAGTACGCCACTAGGCAAAGAGCATGGGTAACTCACAAGAGTGGAAACAGGGGTTAGCATCGGGGGGAAAACCATCAACGCCATCTAACGTTTTGCAGCAATAAGCATTTTCCGAGGTTTGAAATCGTTTTTCTGAAACGGGGGCGTAATTTGCTATAGGGTTGAGGGCAACTTCCCCTTCCATACCTCATTTTGCCACCTCTCCAGACCTTAGCCCCCCCCCCCCCCGTTAAAATTTAGTTTCTGCAAAACACTTGTCAAAACTAAAATAAGTCTGCATAATTCAAGCATACACAGAAACAGGTCAGTTTTCTTTAGTATATATTTGCCCTTATGGTATTATATAGCTCATTTTTCCTTTTTCACTGTCATTTTCACTTAATTTGGGAAAGTTGGCTCCAGCTTTGCCTCCCTCCCCCCCCCCAGGATTTTGAAGAAATTACGCCATTCAGTAAGGAACTGAGATTAAACACTTACTACTACACTAATTTTACCAACTACACAAATTACATAAATTATTCTTATTATGACACTTAAAAAAACAAGTGTCGCCAACCACTAGATGGCGTTGAGGGTAATTTTTGCCGGCACTGGCGCTAGTTTCCACTTTAGTAAGTTGAACATACTCTTTGCCACTGGGCCATACATTTTTTCGAAAATGTATAGATGTTTCTGTTTGAACAAAAATGTTTGAATCTAATTTAATTAAACGAATACTTAACACTGTCCTTAGACAATTTCCCCAGAAACAAATTATTGACTTGAATAAATGCCAAATACTTTTTGGTTCTCATTAATAGTCATGAAGGAATGTAGGTAGTAATTGGTTCTCCAGGAAGTAATTGAAAAAGCCACAGTTAGTAACAAATGTTGATGATTAAGATCAATGTACATAAAATAGAAGTGCAGCAGTAGCCAATTTAAGGCTTTTGTAAAAAAAAATACCAAGAAAGTCAAACTTAGAATTTTTTTTGTCCATTGAATCCATCTTAGATCTATTCATACCTGAAAAATATACTTTTCTAAGATTTATCTTTCGGTTTTGTCAAAAATTATAAAACTCTTAGGCGGCATCACATTTTCGTCAGTGTTGCCACGTCGAACTGTTAGAATAAAATGCAAAATTATTTAGTTAAATTTGGCATTCCTTTCAGCTCGTTAAATTTAAATATTAACAATCCGTTGCTTTACAAAGACAACTACATTTACAAAGAAAAGCTGCACTCTCTTCAGCTGCTTGGTGCAATGTTTTTAGCTTATTTTGTTAAATTTTTACCAGTCTCTCTTTTTAATTTCGCACCTGCTCAGGGTTGCCACCCCGTGGGGAAAAATCACTAGATTTTATTGATTTCTTGGTTGATTTAGTGATTTTCTTCGCTAATTTAGTGATTTTTGTTTATTTAGGCAATTATAAAAATCACTAGAAATAGTAATAATTCTGCAGGTTGACGCCTCTTTTACTCAAATTGATTCAGTGTTTACCAAAAATTGTTTTTCGAACTCCTTCATTGATCAACTCAACCTTTTTTTGGGCAGTAGCCAGAGTAGACATAATTAATTAGAAATAATTAGAAATAAATTAGAAATAGGGCTTGATTAGAAACAATAAAGCTCAGTTGTCACCTTAGACTCATATTCATTAAAACAAAGAATGTGACATCTTAGGGTAGCTTGCAGATATAATTTCTGTGCTTTTGATAACTTCCTATAAAAAAGAAGAAAGATTTGTCTTTCACAGATCTTTATCCACTGGTCAAATTTACAGAGGCTTATTTACCTCGAAGCAGTTTAATTGGGAAAATTGACCCAAATCGGGATAAGAAGTGTTTCAAAACTGTGCGTACACCCTTCCTGAAAATGACTGGGACAGTCTTAGACTGGGTTTCTGATATGGATCCGAACTTTCGGTAGCTTTCAGCTAGGGTCCTATCCACCTTCGAACCAAATTCGTAACCCCCCCCCCCCAAAAAAAAGAGGTCTCTTAGATTTACCATTTGGTGATTTTGACTGCCTTCCTTTGAATACAGCCTTGAACACTCCCCCCCCCTCTTACCAATGTGAATTATAACAAAATTAAACTATTTTCCACGTATGACAATTATTGTGAATAAAATTTTCTCAGTAACCACAGTAAACCCAGTAACCACACCCCCTGGATACGGCCATGCTTGAGGATTAATATAAACATACATTCGATTATATATAAATAGATAATTTATGTCCATTTTAAGTTTTATCGTCGTTACTTACTTTGACTTATTTTAACATTACGAAGCTGATGGTGACCCTTAGAAAAATTTCGTCAGAAATACTTCATCAATCTATTTATTGCTAAGAAAGTCCAAGAGAACCGTCAAGCTTGGCACAGTTGACATAGTCGCTATTTCCCGACAGATTAATGACACAAGCCCTACACTTGCATAATACAAATCAAACCATGTACAGAAACTTACTTCATGGCGGGAGGGAAGGAGGGAATTCATAGAATAGGATAAACCTTTAAGATAATGGTAAATTTTGGAAGCGGGACACTTAAAATACCAAGGACAACAAAATAAAAAATTTTGTCACTTGGGCAATTTCAGGTGTATTCATACCTAAAAACCGAGATTTTGTAATATTTTTCTTTGGGTTGTTTTAAAATCATGGAAATATTGGGAAGTCCAACCTTTTCGTCACTGTTGCCACGTCGAACCGTGAAAATAAAAATAAACAGAACTAATTAGTTAACTCTGACAACGCTTTCCGTCCATTCGAATATTGGGAATTCGTTGATTCCCAAAGACAACTATACCTTCAAAGGAAAGCTATATACCTTCTTTAGTTGTTATACCTTCTTAACTCCATCCTCCCCCCCCCCCCATTAAAAAACGTATGTTGACACACGTCTTTTTTCACTGAGCACGGCAGATTCGTCGCTTGCGTAATAATTTATGTCCTGAAAATATGATTCAAGGAAACTTAGACCTTGTTCTACATGTTAATTCATTTTCAGTCTTACACCTCATCCCACTGGCAAACACGATATTTTCCAGGTGGTGGAATTCATCTGGAAAATATCGTCAGAAATTTTTGATTATTTTCTATTTATTATAAATTTATTTATTACTAATGAATATCCGAGTGAAGTTTTAAATTTGGCACTACTGACATTGTTTCTATTCCGCTGAGAGACTAATGACAGAAGCCCAAAATTTGCATAGCAACACTCAAGCCCACACGCATGGATATTTTTGGGGTGACGGGGAGGGGATGAATTTGCAAAGATAGCTAAGTATAGACTAATATACTTGTAAATTACAGAATTTTAACAAAATCATCAATAGTTCTTCTGGCCGAGCACCGATAATACCCCCCCCCCCTTTAGCATTCATGGACTTGTAAAGTAGATAAAAAAAAATGCCTTATATGATGTTATTGGTTACAGCAATCGTTGGGCAGTGGCGTAATTTTGTCAAATTCTCGGAGGGGGAAGGGGTGGTAAAGCTGGAGCCAATATTCCCAAATCAAGTGAAAATGACAGTGAAAATGGGCCATATTTTGCCATAAGGGCAAAGACATACAAAAAAATGACCTATTTCTCTGGATGCTTGAATTATGCAGGCTTATCTTAGTTTAGACAAGATTTTTGGGCAGAAACTAAGTTTCAGCTCGGGGGCAAACTGAGGTCTGGAGGGGGAAGTTGCCCCGCCTGCCCCATAGCAAATTACGCTCCTGTAGTTGGTTTGAACTTAATATATTGCAATGCATTATTCTTGTATCTACTATTTATTTGTGTTTGAACATTTAAATATTTTATTTCAAAACGACTAACCACTAGCTCAAATGACCGAATTTGCATTAAATAAATATAAGATTAAAATAAATAAATACAAAAATTACAAATAACGCAGTCAATAGCCACATAAAATAGTGTCATACTGTACACTCCGTCATTCTAGTACTAAGAATGAATAATGCAACTACACAAATACATTGCCTGTAACACAAACTACTTCTACTAATAAATCAGTGTAGCACTAAACCGCCTGAAGCTGACATAATTATACACGCTCCTCATAGCAGGCACCAATTTATTCAAAGCTTTCCTCTTTACGCCTCCCAAGAAGTTACAATTTCCTTTCAAATCCTTTCTTGTAACCTCTTCCCAATCTATTTCGGGAGTCCCGGGACGACCAGGTTTTCGTTTCGCCACAGACGGTTCGCCGTTTAGCCCTAGAAGGTTGGCCAAGAAGAACCATATTTGGCTATCTGCCATCCTTCTCCCGTAGAACGTGCCCCAGAAAACTCAACCTTTTTCTCATTGTAGCCCTAGAAACTACTACTACTACTACCACTAACAATTCAGAGCAGCACAGAGCCGCCTGAGCAACATAGCTACACACGCTCCTCCTCCATCCCAATCTATTCAAGGCCTCCCTCTTTACACCCTCCCAGGAAGCTCCCATTCTCCTTAAATATTTCTTTATGACATCCTCCTACCCCAACCACTGACGACCTGCTTTTCGTTTAGCCCTAGACAGATGGCTAAAAAGAACCATCTTTGGCAATATGTCAGCCTTCATCCGCAAAACGTGCCCTAGAATTCTCAACCTTTCTCTCACTGTCGAACTAGAAAGTGGGATAGAATACAAAAATTCGCACAGCTAAATATTTAAAATACGGTCAGTCAAACGGGTACAAGCGGGAACTATTTTTAGAAAATTCCTTTGGAAAATACTGATCAAATCTTACTTAGTCTTCCGAAGCTCCCATGTTTCAAAACCATGCTTGACCACTTTCATTATCGTAGTTTCCAATATTCTAAAATTACTTCGCAGACTTATCTTACTGTATTGCTTTTATATCTTTACTGCCTCTGCTACTACAACTGCTACTAACGACTCACCGCAGCACTAAACCGCCTGAAGCCAACACAGCTACTTGCGCTCCTCTTAAATCCTAATTCATTCAATGCCTTCCTCTTTACGCCCTCCCAGGAAGTTTCCATTTCCCTTAAATCTGTCTTCACATCCTCCCACCCCAATCACGGACGGCCTACTTTCCGTTTAGTCCACTTTCCGTCTACTGCCATTGCCATCCGTACTAATAATACTACCCGGGTGTGTGCAGCAACCCTCTTGATCAATCTTCTCGTTACCCAACATCACCTCTTCAATTATTCCTGGTCTTAACGATTCAGTATTCTTAATATTAATTTTCAAACCTATTCGTGCAACTTGAACTTACGAAACCTCCAAGAGTTCATTCATTTTGCTAACATTTTACCTAGGACATTTAAATCATCTGCATAACCTAAGAGCTTTTCACTCCCATTGGATTCCATGCTTTCCCATACCCAAGAGGAGAATTAAATAACAACTAAATAAGTAAACGAGTAATTAAACTATCAAACAATTGGAACTCATATCTGGGACCAGAAAGGAGCCGTAAATCATGTTTGACTGGGGTAAATGGTTTTCATGGTTGTGAACTAACAAATAAGTTACTGAAGATGATGAACAATATCATAGGCAGCGCAATAGCGCTGCCTAAGTAAAGAACGATGTTGGCACAATGTATTATTTATTTATTTTTTATTTTTCCATACCTGGGCACTTCGTATCGAAGGAGTTGTCGTAGAAACTTCGAAAAGGCTCATTCGATTGGAATTTAGAGTGGCTAGTGTCCTTTTTAATAGTCGAAAGTGACTGGACGGCAACTAGCCCCCCCCCCTACGCCCAGCATTCCCCCAAACACGTCCAATCAAAATTTTGAGGTAGCCATTTTGTTCAGCGTAGTTGATTTTCAAATAGAAAATATGTTTTTGAGGAGGACACTCCCTAACAACCTTCGGGGCAAGGGTTTTAAGTTATGCCCTGAGGGCATATAAGAACGAAGTTGGCACAATGTATTATTTATTATTTTTTTCCTTTAGAGCAGGGCACTTCGTATCGAAGAAGTTATCGTAGAAACTTCGAAAAGGGCTTATTCAATTGGAAATTGAAGTGGCCCGTGCCCTTTTTAATAGTCAAAAGTGATTAGAAGGCAACTAACACCCCTTCCACGCCCACCATTTCCCGAAACACATAAAATCAAAATTTTGAGATAGCAATTTTGTTCAGCATATTTTATTTCCAGATAGAAATTATGTTTTTGAGGAGGACACTCCCCCAAGCCTTCAGGGCATGGGTTGTAAACTATGCCCTGGGTGCATATAAGGTTTTTTATAGAAGGCATTGTCATAGAAACTTCAAAAAAGGCTAATTCGATTGGAAACTGAAAGGAGTGCCCTTTCAATAGTCGAAAGTGATTGGAGGGCAACTCACCCCTCGCTCACGCCCCCCTGTTCCTCAAACACAGCAACTCAAAATTTTGAGTAGATCTGTTTTTCCAAGGAGTTTTTTGTTATGGAGATGAGGTTTTTGAGCATGACAACCCCCTCAAAGCCCTCAGGGCAAGGGTTGTAAGTTATACCCTGGGGGCATATAAGGTTTTTATAGAACGCGTCGTCGTAGAAACCTAAAAAGGGGCCCATTCGATTAGAAATTGAAATCGCTAGTGCCCTTTTTAATAGTCAAAAGAAATTGGAAGGCAACTAACACTAAATCTTGAGATAGCCATTTTGTTCCACGCAGTTCAAAGTTCAGAAAAAAATACCTTTGAGCTGGGCACTCCCCCAACAGTCTTCATGGAAAGGTTTATAAGTTATGCCTTGGGGGATATAAGGTTTTTATTGGAATCCTTGTCCTAGAAACTTGAAAAAGGGCTCATTTGATTGGAAATTCAATGGGCTAGTGCGGTTTTTAATAGTCGACAATGATTTGAGGGCAACTAACCCCCCTCTCACGCCCACCTTTTCCCCAAACACATCCAATAATTTTTAGATAGCCATTTTATTCAACGTAGTTGAAAGTTTTGGAAATTAGGTCTTTAAGGATGACAACCCATCCCCCCAACAACCCTCAGGGCAAGGGTTGTAAGTTATACCCTGGGAGCATGTAAGGTTTTTATAGAAAGCGATGTTGTAAAAACATCAAACAGGGCTCATTCAATTGAAAATTGATAGGGCTAGTGCCCTTTTAATAGTCGAAAGTGATTGAAGAGCAACTAAGCCCCCTCTCTTGCCCACCGTTTCCCCAAACACATTCAATCAAAATTTTTAGATATCCATTTTGTTCAACGTAGTCGAAAGTTCTGGAAATTAGGTCTATTAGGAAGATAACCTCCTTAAAGTCCCCACTGCACGGGTTGCAAGTTATGCTCTGTGAGTATGTGAGGCTTATATAGAACTTGGTTGAAAAAATTTCAAAAAGGAATCAGTTGATTCGAAATTGAAATTGCCCTTTTTTATAGTCGAAAGTGAGTGGAGAATAATTGACCTCCCTCCCACGCCCACCATTTCCCCAAGCACATCCAATCAAAATTTTCAGATAACTATTTTGTTCAACGTAGTAGAAAGTTCTGGAAATTAGGTCTTTGGGAATGACACCCCCCACAGGCCACAGGGCAAAGGTTGTAATTTGTGCCCTGGGGGCATATAAGATTTTTATTGAAAATGTTGTCGCAGAAACTTCAAAAGGGCTCATTTGATTGGAAATAAAGGCTAGTGCCATTGTTAGTAGTTGTAAGTGATTGGAGAGCGACTACCGCCCCTCTCACGCCCACCATTTCCCCAAACACATCCAATCAAATTTTTTAGATAGCCATTTTGTTTAAAGTAGTTGAAAGTTCTGGAAATTAGGTCTTAGAGGATGAAAACCACCCTAACCACCCTAAGGGTAAGGGTTGTAATTTATGCCCTGGGGGCATATAAGGTGTTCATAGAAAGCGTTGTCGTTTCAAAAAGGGATCATTCGATTGGAAATCGAAAGGCATAGTGCCCTTTCTAATAGTCGAAAGTGATTTGAAGGTTTGACATTTTTATAGTAAAGATCGATGTAGGTATAATGTCTTATTTTTGTTGTTGTTATTGTTTAGACCAAGGCATTTCGTATCGAGGGAGTTGTCGTGGGAACTACGAAAAGGGCTCATTCAATTGAAAATGGAAAGGGCTGATACCCTTTTTAATAGTCAAAAGTGATTGGAGGGCAACTAATCCCCCTCCCACGCCCACCCTCCCTTTGCCCATTATGTTTGAAAACCAAATGTTGCCTTAAGATTAAATCAAAATGCACTGTTAATGCTAATTCCCAATAGAGCATCTCAGCAGTATCCCAAGAACGACTGAGGGTATTATGTTCAGACTTTCGGGACAACTTCTGCTCTTAAAATTTAACCAAAATAGCGTAAATGTATCCAAGCTATCAAAGAAAGTAAGCAGATTTTTTTGCAAATGGTATCTATCAAGTTTTCCATTTCAGGCCAACTAGAGGAGGTATGAAATTGAAAAAAATACAAATGAATGTCCATTGCCAGTTAAATATTCATATACTGTGATCTAGTGATCAAAATGTTAGTATTATATGATTTATTAAAGTTATACAAGTAAAAACATTAGATTTTTTTCAGCAAAGTAGAAGTTTGGTTCGTGCTTTGGGATGACATAGGGTTTTTGAGCCCAACTTATGTTAATTTCTGCTCGTTTTGAGGCTTCTGTTTTGACGCCACTAGCGGAATGGAGTTGCAAAGGTGTTGTCACCTTCCTGTGCAGCTCCAATTGCTCTGTTCGTCCCCCTTTGGACATAACTCTAATGCACGTACAGGAAAGTTGGCTTCTGGTGTCACCACTTAGGTATGTTTTCATAATTTGCAGTTAGGAAGCTAAATCTGATTTTATTCATCATTTTTTCTCTCTCGATACCTTATTCTGTTTCATATTCCAAGTTCAAACCTCTCATCTAGGTCGAAAAACAGAAAATATAGCTTATGACGTCATCGATTATAACAATTAGGTGATATCTCCTTTGACACACAAAATGTTTGTTGTGCCCCTCCCCTATATTCGTCTTCAGAACCAATACTGTCCCTGACAAATTCCTCAAACCTTCTTTAGCTCGTTGAAGCCTGTGATGTAGGAATTTTGTTGGCAGGGTCCCTGACAAATTAACCTTGCAAAATGCCCTCACACGCTCAGATTTTGGCGTGCAAATAATTATTCTGTTTTATATTCTTAAGCATAATAAACTACTAATATTACTACTACTCATGCATTTAATTCCTTCTTTAGGTTTTTGAATTTGAGCTAATATTCTAAACTTCTGCGTTTCTAAATAAAGCAGGAAAACAAATCATTAATACTGGTGTGGCGAGGCTCTAGCGTTACACTGGAGCTTTACCATGGTGTGTTAAGGCTCTGATAAGAAAAAAAAGAATTTATGAAGGATAAAAACCGTCTATTCCTGATAAAAATTTTCACAACACAACTGACAGTTTTTCGATCTAAAGTTTATTAATCCCATTTACCACAATTGGCGCTCAGGTCAGCTATTTTCATATTAGAATTACGAAATAGCGATGGTGCTTTCACGCTAAGCCATGAAACCTTATTATTAACGTAGTAACGTAGCAACGTTTACAGAGCAAATTTTGTCCGTAATGTAGGGAGTGCCAAGTAGACTCTGCATAGAATTTTACGTTATGTGAGTTTATGTCCAAAGGTTCGAGTCCTGGTCAATTATTATACTCGTCCTAGCCAAGTGGTTTGCGCTCCCAATTTGAAATCCGGAGGTCAGGGGTATGAGTCCTGGTGTCATTGGCTATTTGGTTTGGAAAGGGGGGTAATGGCGTGACTCTGTAAGCTCAGCCAGAGTCGACCCAGCTCTAAAATGGGTGTCTAAAGAAAACTAGGGCTAAAAAAGGGGAAGCGTCGGATGATTTGCCTCTTTTATGTTACGTTACAGAGAAATCAATAATAACATATTATTGTTAATAATATGTTATTACAATCAATAAAATGTTATTTCAAAATGAGCAATTAATATATTTAAAAAAATTTTAATATAATAAAAAAAATAAAAAATAAAATTCATAATAAAAATTTTATTATTAATATATTAAAAAAAACGTTTTCTAGTAAACGTTTCACGCTTCATCAGAGTTTGAGTTGGCTCCATTCCAATTTTTTTATTTTTCAATAGTCTGCTTATGGTGATTGTGATGATTTTAGAGGATGATTCTGATCATTTTTGTATTTTTAGGTTAGCAGATTGGGTAAAGACTTATTTAAGAGTTAAAAGCTATTCTTAATATAAAGCTACTCACTTAACATACTTATTTACGTAGGTTAGTTTCTTTAAGTTTCTAATGCTCTGCTTTTCAGTTGTAAAAACGGTGACTAAGGAGCTCAAGTCTCATTCAGCTCAGACTTTGTTTAGATTAACACCGTTCAACTTCACATATACAACTTAACTCGAATATTGTCAATAATAAAAACAACCAGGGCGAATTGGTGCGGATTTAATTGAATTTCGTTTAGCTAAATCGAGATAAGGCGAATGTGATTGAACTGAATAAAAAAGGAGTTGAGTGTGGGTTCAGCTGCACCAGAGTCAAGTTGAGCTGCACCATTTCGACGTAATACTTTAAATTAGATTTTTTTTTTCAGAGACCACACTGCATTTATATGACGAAAAAATAATCGTCCAAATGGGGATAAATCCATTTATTAGACAGTCATCATCAGCAAAAATACTAATGCATTAAAATTAAAACTCACATATTCATACAAAACAAAATAGTAACTTACGGTTCATTCACTAGATTTGTCTGAGAGAGATTTTGCCACCTTCATTAGAAATTCAACTTAAATTCAGGCAATATTAAAGAAGAAAATTTACAACTCAAGACTTCGGATGAACCCAGTTAAAGAACTCCCTCAGACAAATCTAGTGAATGAACCGAAAGTTATTATTTTGTTCTATATAATATGTTAGTTTTAATTTTAATGCTGATAAATAAAAGTTCTAATAGGGATAAAATCCTTTTAATAGACAGTGATAAATTTCAAAAAATACTGGATACTTCGGTCATATGTGCAGTGACCGTTACTACTGATGGTATTACTACTGATGACGGTCACTGCATATGTGACCAAATTTATGACTGTCTATTAAAAGGATATTATCCCTTTTTGAACTTTTATTTATCGTCATGGAAAGGAAGTGTGGTCTTCGAAATTATCTAAACTTTAATGCTTAAATATTTCTGCTGATGACGATTGCTGTATGTGCGGTCAAAATATCCAGACTTTTGTATCTATTTTCAATGTCTAATAAATGGGCTTATCCCCATCTGAACGTTTATTTTCTGAATGATCTGTCCAAGAGAGAAACAAATAAAGTAAAAAAATTACCTTGTTGTTTGACAATCATGCCTAAACCATGGAAGAGTCCTCTATACTGTGGTTTACCACTTCTCTGGTCATTAATAAACTTCACCTTCACTGTTTCCATTGGTGTAACTGCCAAAATAGCTTCTGCAACACCAGCACCCAGGCCACAGAGTAACCTGCTGCCAGGGCTAAGGTTTCCATTAGCATCGACAAACCTCTTCTTCAATTCTTCAAACATACCAAACCTTGATAAGCAAGATACAAACTTTAAAACAAAAGGAGTTTTAAAGCACAAAATTGACCCAGTTCCTTCCCTCTCTCCCTCCCAAAAAAATTGCAGCTTAAAATATACCAATTTTTACAACGAAATAGTAAAAATTCTAAATCAAATAGTGACCAATTTTTACGATTTTTGTTGTTAAAAACTTTATCACACTCCCTGAAGATACTGTCTAGGAAAGGGAAAATTCCTTGAGCTTTATACTCATTATACATTCAGAAAATCATCAAGATTTCCTTCAATTCCATCAGGTTTCCGTCAAGAAAACATCAGATCATCAAAGAAAATGATCAGAAACCATCAAGATTCCCTTCTTTTCCATCGAGATTTCCTATTTTCTGTAAGAAAATACTCATTGTACATTCAGAAAACCATTAAGATTTCCTTCAGTCCAATCAGATATTCATGAAGAAACCATCAAACCATCAAAGAAAATGATCAGAAACCATCAAGATTTCCTTCTTTTCCATCGAGATTTCCTATTTTTCTGTAACAATATACTCATTATACATTCAAGAAATCATGAAGATTTCCTTCAGTTCCATCAGATTTCCATCAAGAAACCATCAAAGAAAATGATCAGAAACCATAAAGATTTCCTTCTTTTCCATCAAGATTTCCTATTTTCGGTAACAATATACTCATTATACATTCAGAAAACCATCAATATTTCCTTCAGTTCTTCAAACACAAAAAAAACTTGAAGGACAAAGATACAAAGAAAGTGTAAATGCCTACAGATAATTGATCCTAGGCCCCATTCCCAGAAAAATTCCGGCTTAAATACATAATATTTAAGGGTATATCTAGCACCATTAGGAGGATGATAAGCTACGATGTTGTGATAGTAGCGAATATATCTTTAGAAACAATGTTAACAAAGGAATAAAAGGGTACTATTCTTTTGTTACTGTCCTTTAGAAGATGAAAATGCTGTAAGAATCAGCTGATGCAAATGTAATGGCAGATCTGTTATTCCAATCTAGCAGTGGGGGATTTTTTCAGTAAAAAACACAAAGAAATGACATTTTCCAGTGAAAATATATCCCCCCCCCCAAAAAAAAAAAATCTAAGAGAGGATATTATATTACGTCAGTCAGTTTTTTAGCTGTGACAACTGGTAGAAATAAAAAAATTCTTGTAAGTGGCATTAAAAAGACATCAATAAAAGAAAAATTTGACATAGTAAATAATAAAAAATAAGCACTTATAGAACAATTTCATATTACTTTCTAAATGTAACGCAGATTCATGACCCATAGAATAATCCCCAAATGAGATTTTTCATTCTCCCGAAAGCTGTGCTTTTCTACAAGATGTGCGCGCAGGGGCCACACGCTTTAAGTCATTATATACCTTAACTTATAGGCTAAAACAACGATACCCGTCAATGATATCTTCAAACAAACGTACAAACAAGAAGATGGGTCTAAGATTGGCCCAAACGACCCTCACAGAAACTGGAGAATAGCTCCTAAACAATAAATTCATATTCCTGTTTTTCTGTAACATAAAAATTGAAAAATCCAAATGAAGCAGTAACATTAGTATGATTGAGATTAAAGCAAAGTCTGCTAATTTGCTAATAGATAAATCTGCTAATAAATAAAAAAGCAATAGCTTTTAAACAATAAATTCATATTCCTATTTTTCTGCAACATAAAAAATACAAGACTCAAATGAAGCAGTAACTTTAGCATGATTGAGATTAAAGTAAAGTCTGCTAATTTGCTAATAAATAAATATGCTAATAAATAAAAAAGCAATAGCTCCTAAACAATAAATTAATATTCCTATTTTTCTGCAACATAAAAAAATCCAAATGAAGCAGTAACTTTAGTGTGATTGAGATTACGGCAAAGTCTGCCAATTTGCTAATAAAAAAATCTGCTAATAAATAAAAAAGCAAAAGCTTCTACACAATAAATTCATATTCCTGTTTTTCTGTAACATAAAAATTGAAAAATCCAAATGAAGCAGTAACATTAGTATGATTGAGATTAAAGCAAAGTCTGCTAATTTGCTAATAAATAAATATGCTAATAAATAAAAAAGCAATAGCTCCTAAACAATAAATTAATATTCCTATTTTTCTGCAACATAAAAAAATCCAAATGAAGCAGTAACTTTAGTGTGATTGAGATTACGGCAAAGTCTGCCAATTTGCTAATAAAAAAATTTGCTAATAAATAAAAAAGCAAAAGCTTCTACACAATAAATTCATATTCCTGTTTTTCTGTAACATAAAAATTGAAAAATCCAAATGAAGCAGTAACATTAGTATGATTGAGATTAAAGCAAAGTCTGCTAATTTGCTAATAGATAAATCTGCTAATAAGTAAAAAAGCAATAGCTTCTAAACAATAAATTCAGACTCCTATTTTTCTGCAACATAAAAAATACAATACTCAAATGAAGCAGTAACTTTAGCATGATTGAGATTAAAGTAAAGTCTGCTAATTTGCTAATAAATAAAAAAGCAATAGTTCCTAAACAATAAATTAATATTCCTATTTTTCTGCAACATAAAAAAATCCAAAGGAAGCAGTAACTTTAGTGTGATTGAGATTACGGCAAAGTCTGCCAATTTGCTAATAAAAAAATCTGCTAATAAATAAAAAAGCAAAAGCTTCTACACAATAAATTCATATTCCTGTTTTTCTGTAACATAAAAGTTGAAAAATCAAAATGAAGCAGTAACATTAGTATGATTGAGATTAAAGCAAAGTCTGCTAATTTGCTAATAGATAAATCTGCTAATAAGTAAAAAAGCAATAGCTTCTAAACAATAAATTCAGACTCCTATTTTTCTGCAACATAAAAAATACAAGACTCAAATGAGGCAGTAACTTTAGCATGATTGAGATTAAAGTAAAGTCTGCTAATTTGCTAATAAATAAAAAAGCAATAGTTCCTAAACAATAAATTAATATTCCTATTTTTCTGCAACATTAAAAAATCCAAATGAAGCAGTAACTTTAGTGTGATTGAGATTACGGCAAAGTCTGCCAATTTGCTAATAAAAAAATCTGCTAATAAATAAAAAAGCAAAAGCTTCTACACAATAAATTCATATTCCTATTTTTATGTAACATAAAAGTTGAAAAATCCAAATGAAGCAGTAACTTTAGTGTGATTGAGATTACGGCAAAGTCTGCCAATTTGCTAATAAAAAAATCTGCTAATAAATAAAAAAGCAAAACCTTCTACACAATAAATTCATATTCCTGTTTTTCTGTAACATAAAAATTGAAAAATCCAAATGAAGCAGTAACATTAGTATGATTGAGATTAAAGCAAAGTCTGCTAATTTGCTAATAGATAAATCTGCTAATAAGTAAAAAAGCAATAGCTTCTAAACAATAAATTCAGACTCCTATTTTTCTGCAACATAAAAAATACAAGACTCAAATGAAGCAGTAACTTTAGCATGATTGAGATTAAAGTAAAGTCTGCTAATTTGCTAATAAATAAAAAAGCAATAGTTCCTAAACAATAAATTAATATTCCTATTTTTCTGCAACATAAAAAAATCCAAAGGAAGCAGTAACTTTAGTGTGATTGAGATTACGGCAAAGTCTGCCAATTTGCTAATAAAAAAATCTGCTAATAAATAAAAAAGCAAAAGCTTCTACACAATAAATTCATATTCCTGTTTTTCTGTAACATAAAAGTTGAAAAATCCAAATGAAGCAGTAACATTAGTATGATTGAGATTAAAGCAAAGTCTGCTAATTTGCTAATAGATAAATCTGCTAATAAGTAAAAAAGCAATAGCTTCTAAACAATAAATTCAGACTCCTATTTTTCAGCAACATAAAAAATACAAGACTCAAATGAGGCAGTAACTTTAGCATGATTGAGATTAAAGTAAAGTCTGCTAATTTGCTAATAAATAAAAAAGCAATAGTTCCTAAACAATAAATTAATATTCCTATTTTTCTGCAACATAAAAAAATCCAAAGGAAGCAGTAACTTTAGTGTGATTGAGATTACGGCAAAGTCTGCCAATTTGCTAATAAAAAAATCTGCTAATAAATAAAAAAGCAAAAGCTTCTACACAATAAATTCATATTCCTGTTTTTCTGTAACATAAAAATAGAAAAATCCAAATGAAGCAGTAACATTAGTATGATTGAGATTAAAGCAAAGTCTGCTAATTTGCTAATAGATAAATCTGCTAATAAGTAAAAAAGCAATAGCTTCTAAACAATAAATTCAGACTCCTATTTTTCTGCAACATAAAAAATACAAGACTCAAATGAAGCAGTAACTTTAGCATGATTGAGATTAAAGTAAAGTCTGCTAATTTGCTAATAAATAAAAAAGCAATAGTTCCTAAACAATAAATTAATATTCCTATTTTTCTGCAACATAAAAAAATCCAAAGGAAGCAGTAACTTTAGTGTGATTGAGATTACGGCAAAGTCTGCCAATTTGCTAATAAAAAAATCTGCTAATAAATAAAAAAGAAAAAGCTTCTACACAATAAATTCATATTCCTATTTTTATGTAACATAAAAGTTGAAAAATCCAAATGAAGCAGTAACTTTAGTGTAATTGAGATTACGGCAAAGTCTGCCAATTTGCTAATAAAAAAATTTGCTAATAAACAAAAAAGCAAAAGCTTCTACACAATAAATTCATATTCCTATTTTTATGTAACATAAAAGTTGAAAAATCCAAATGAAGCAGTATCTTTAGTGTGATTGAGATTACGGCAAAGTCTGCCAATTTGCTAATAAAAAAATCTGCTAATAAATAAAAAAGCAAAAGCTTCTACACAATAAATTCATATTCCTATTTTTATGTAACATAAAACTTGAAAAATCCAAATGAAGCAGTAACGTTAGTATGATTGAGATTAAAGCAAAGTCTGCTAATCTGCTAATAAATAAATATGCTAATAAATAAAAAAGCAATAGCTCCTAAACAATAAATTAATATTCCTATTTTTCTGCAACATAAAAAAATCCAAATGAAGCAGTAACTTTAGTGTGATTGAGATTACGGCAAAGTCTGCCAATTTGCTAATAAAAAAATCTGCTAATAAATAAAAAAGCAAAAGCTTCTACACAATAACTTCATATTCATATTTTTATGTAACATAAAAGTTTAAAAATCCAAATGAAGCAGTAATTTTAGTGTAATTGAGATTACGGCAAAGTCTGCCAATTTGCTAATAAAAAAATTTGCTAATAAATAAAAAAGCAAAAGCTTCTACACAATAAATTCATATTCCTATTTTTATGTAACATAAAAGTTGAAAAATCCAAATGAAGCAGTAACTTTAGTGTGATTGAGATTACGGCAAAGTCTGCTAATTTGCTAATAAATAAATCTGCTAATAAATAAAAAAGCAAAAGCTTCTACACAATAAATTCATATTCCTATTTTTATGTAACATAAAAGTTGAAAAATCCAAATGAAGTAGTAACTTTAGTGTGATTGAGATTACGGCAAAGTCTGCCAATTTGCTAATAAATAAATCTGCTAATAAATAAAAAAGCAAAAGCTTCTACACAATAAATTCATATTCCTATTTTTATGTAACATAAAAATTGAAAAATCCAAATGAAGCAGTAACATTAGTATGATTGAGATTAAAGCAAAGTCTGCTAATCTGCTAATAAATAAATATTCTAATAAATAAAAAAGCAATAGCTCCTAAACAATAAATTAATATTCCTATTTTTCTGCAACATAAAAAAATCCAAATGAAGCAGTAACTTTAGTGTGATTGAGATTACGGCAAAGTCTGCCAATTTGCTAATAAAAAAATCTGCTAATAAATAAAAAAGCAAAAGCTTCTACACAATAAATTCATATTCCTATTTTTATGTAACATAAAAGTTGAAAAATCCAAATGAAGCAGTAATTTTAGTGTGATTGAGATTACGGCAAAGTCTGCCAATTTGCTAATAAAAAAATTTGCTAATAAATAAAAAAGCAAAAGCTTCTACACAATAAATTAATATTCATATTTTTATTTAAAATAAAAGTTTAAAAATCCAAATGAAGCAGTAACTTTAGTGTGATTGAGATTACGGCAAAGTCTGCCAATTTGCTAATAAAAAAATCTGCTAATAAATAAAAAAGCAAAAGCTTCTACACAATAAATTCATATTCCTATTTTTATGTAACATAAAAGTTGAAAAATCCAAATGAAGCAGTAACTTTAGTGTGATTGAGATTACGGCAAAGTCTGCCAATTTGCTAATAAATAAATCTGCTAATAAATAAAAAAGCAAAAGCTTATACACAATAAATTCATATTACTATTTTTATGTAACATAAAATTTGAAAAATCCAAATGAAGCAGTAACTTTAGTGTGATTGAGATTACGTCAAAGTCTGCCAATTTGCTAATAAAAAAATCTGCTAATAAATAAAAAAGCAAAAGCTTCTACACAATAAATTCATATTCCTATTTTTATATAACATAAAAGTTGAAAAATCCAAATGAAGCAGTAACTTTAGTGTGATTGAGATTACGGCAAAGTCTGCCAATTTGCTAATAAATAAATCTGTTAATAAATAAAAAGCTATAGCTTCTAAACAATAAATTCATATTCCTATTATTCTATAAAATAAAAAATTGAAAAATTCAAATGAAGCAGTAACTATAGCCATAGTATGATTGATATTACGGCAAAGTCTGCCAATTTGCTAATAAAAAAATCTGCTAATAAATAAAAAAGCAAAAGCTTCTACACAATAAATTCATATTCCTATTTTTATGTAACATAAAAGTTGAAAAATCCAAATGAAGCAGTAGCTTT
Source organism: Artemia sp. Qi Xiang Cuo (assembly GCF_049724085.1). Lineage (NCBI taxonomy): Eukaryota > Metazoa > Arthropoda > Branchiopoda > Anostraca > Artemiidae > Artemia > Artemia sp. Qi Xiang Cuo. Next base: position 4,921,867 of record NC_142810.1, read on the forward strand.
AGTATGATTGAGATTAAGGCAAAGTCTGCCAATTTGCTAATAAATAAATCTGTTAATAAATAAAAAGCTATAGCTTCTAAACAATAAATTCATATTCCTATTCTTCTATAACATAAAAAATTGAAAAATTCAAATGAAGCAATAACTATAGCCATAGTATGATTGAGATTACGGCAAAGTCTGCCAATTTGCTAATAAAAAAATCTGCTAATAAATAAAAAAGCAAAAGCTTCTACACAATAAATTCATATTCCTATTTTTATGTAACATAAAAGTTGAAAAATCCAAATGAAGCAGTAGCTTTAGTATGATTGAGATTAAGGCAAAGTCTGCCAATTTGCTAATAAATAAATCTGTTAATAAATAAAAAGCTATAGCTTCTAAACAATAAATTCATATTCCTATTCTTCTATAACATAAAAAATTGAAAAATTCAAATGAAGCAGTAACTATAGCCATAGTATGATTGAGATTACGGCAAAGTCTGCCAATTTGCTAATAAAAAAATCTGCTAATAAATAAAAAAGCAAAAGCTTCTACACAATAAATTCATATTCCTATTTTTATTTAAAATAAAAGTTGAAAAATCCAAATGAAGCAGTAACTTTAGTGTGATTGAGATTACGGCAAAGTCTGCCAATTTGCTAATAAAAAAATCTGATAATAAATAAAAAAGCAAAAGCTTCTACACAATAAATTCATATTCCTATTTTTATATAACATAAAAGTTGAAAAATCCAAATGAAGCAGTAACTTTAGTGTGATTGAGATTACGGCAAAGTCTGCCAATTTGCTAATAAATAAATCTGTTAATAAATAAAAAGCTATAGCTTCTAAACAATAAATTCATATTCCTATTCTTCTATAACATAAAAAATTGAAAAATTCAAATGAAGCAGTAACTATAGCCATAGTATGATTGATATTACGGCAAAGTCTGCCAATTTGCTAATAAAAAAATCTGCTAATAAATAAAAAAGCAAAAGCTTCTACACAATAAATTCATATTCCTATTTTTATGTAAAATAAAAGTTTAAAAATCCAAATGAAGCAGTAGCTTTAGTATGATTGAGATTAAGGCAAAGTCTGCCAATTTGCTAATAAATAAATCTGATAATAAATAAAAAGCTATAGCTTCTAAACAATAAAATCATATTCCTATTCTTCTATAACATAAAAAATTGAAAAATTCAAATGAAGCAATAACTATAGCCATAGTATGATTGATATTACGGCAAAGTCTGCCAATTTGCTAATAAAAAAATCTGCTAATAAATAAAAAAGCAAAAGCTTCTACACAAAAAATTCATATTCCTATTTTTATGTAACATAAAAGTTGAAAAATACAAATGAAGCAGTAGCTTTAGTATGATTGAGATTAAGGCAAAGTCTGCCAATTTGCTAATAAATAAATCTGTTAATAAATAAAAAGCTATAGCTTCTAAACAATAAATTCATATTCCTATTCTTCTATAACATAAAAAATTGAAAAATTCAAATGAAGCAGTAACTATAGCCATAGTATGATTGAGATTACGGTAAAGTCTGCCAATTTGCTAATAAAAAAATCTGCTAATAAATAAAAAAGCAAAAGCTTCTACACAATAAATTCATATTCCTATTTTTATGTAACATAAAAGTTGAAAAATCCAAATGAAGCAGTAACTTTAGTGTGATTGAGATTACGGCAAAGTCTGCTAATTTGCTAATAAATAAATCTGCTAATAAATAAAAAAGCAAAAGCTTCTACACAATAAATTCATATTCCTATTTTTATGTAACATAAAAGTTGAAAAATCCAAATGAAGCAGTAACTTTAGTGTGATTGAGATTACGGCAAAGTCTGCCAATTTGCTAATAAAAAAATCTACTAATAAATAAAAAAGCAAAAGCTTCTACACAATAAATTCATATTCCTATTTTTATGTAACATAAAAGTTGAAAAATCCAAATGAAGCAGTAGCTTTAGTATGATTGAGATTAAGGCAAAGTCTGCCAATTTGCTAATAAATAAATCTGTTAATAAATAAAAAGCTATAGCTTCTAAACAATAAATTCATATTCCTATTCTTCTATAACATAAAAAATTGAAAAATTCAAATGAAGCATTAACTATAGCCATAGTATGATTGAGATTACGGTAAAGTCTGCCAATTTGCTAATAAAAAAATCTGCTAATAAATAAAAAAGCAAAAGCTTCTACACAATAAATTCATATTCCTATTTTTATGTAACATAAAAGTTGAAAAATCCAAATGAAGCAGTAACTTTAGTGTGATTGAGATTACGGCAAAGTCTGCTAATTTGCTAATAAATAAATCTGCTAATAAATAAAAAAGCAAAAGATTCTACACAATAAATTCATATTAATATTTTTATGTAACATAAAAGTTGAAAAATCCAAATGAAGCAGTAACTTTAGTGTGATTGAGATTACGGCAAAGTCTGCCAATTTGCTAATAAAAAAATCTGCTAATAAATAAAAAAGCAAAAGCTTCTACACAATAAATTCATATTCCTATTTTTATGTAACATAAAAGTTGAAAAATCCAAATGAAGCAGTAACTTTAGTGTGATTGAGATTACGGCAAAGTCTGCCAATTTGCTAATAAAAAAATCTACTAATAAATAAAAAAGCAAAAGCTGCTACACAATAAATTCATATTCCTATTTTTATGTAACATAAAAGTTGAAAAATCCAAATGAAGCAGTAACTTTAGTGTGATTGAGATTACGGCAAAGTCTGCTAATTTGCTAATAAAAAAATCTGTTAATAAATAAAAAGCTATAGCTTCTAAACAATAAATTCATATTCCTATTTTTATGTAACATAAAAGTTGAAAAATCCAAATGAAGCAGTAACTTTAGTGTGATTGAGATTACGGCAAAGTCTGCCAATTTGCTAATAAAAAAATCTGCTAATAAATAAAAAAGCAAAACCTTCTACACAATAAATTCATATTCCTGTTTTTCTGTAACATAAAAATTGAAAAATCCAAATGAAGCAGTAACATTAGTATGATTGAGATTAAAGCAAAGTCTGCTAATCTGCTAATAAATAAATATGCTAATAAATAAAAAAGCAATAGCTCCTAAACAATAAATTAATATTCCTATTTTTCTGCAACATAAAAAAATCCAAATGAAGCAGTAACTTTAGTGTGATTGAGATTACGGCAAAGTCTGCCAATTTGCTAATAAATAAATCTGCTAATAAATAAAAAAGCAAAAGCTTCTACACAATAAATTCATATTCCTATTTTTATATAACATAAAAGTTGAAAAATCCAAATGAAGCAGTAACTTTAGTGTGATTGAGATTACGGCAAAGTCTGCCAATTTGCTAATAAATAAATCTGTTAATAAATAAAAATCTATAGCTTCTAAACAATAAATTCATATTCCTATTCTTCTATAACATAAAAAATTGAAAAATTCAAATGAAGCAGTAACTATAGCCATAGTATGATTGAGATTACGGTAAAGTCTGCTAATTTGCTAATAAATAAATATGCTAATAAATAAAAAAGCAAAAGCTTCTAAACAATAAATTCATATTCCTATTTTTATGTAACATAAAAGTTGAAAAATCCAAATGAAGCAGTAACTTTAGTGTGATTGAGATTACGGCAAAGTCTGCAAATTTGCTAATAAAAAAATCTGCTAATAAATAAAAAAGCAAAACCTTCTACACAATAAATTCATATTCCTGTTTTTCTGTAACATAAAAATTGAAAAATCCAAATGAAGCAGTAACATTAGTATGATTGAGATTAAAGCAAAGTCTGCTAATCTGCTAATAAATAAATATTCTAATAAATAAAAAAGCAATAGCTCCTAAACAATAAATTAATATTCCTATTTTTCTGCAACATAAAAAAATCCAAATGAAGCAGTAACTTTAGTGTGATTGAGATTACGGCAAAGTCTGCCAATTTGCTAATAAATAAATCTGCTAATAAATAAAAAAGCAAAAGCTTCTACACAATAAATTCATATTCCTATTTCTATGTAACATAAAAGTTGAAAAATCCAAATGAAGCAGTAACTTTAGTGTGATTGAGATTACGGCAAAGTCTGCCAATTTGCTAATAAAAAAATCTGCTAATAAATAAAAAAGCAAAACCTTCTACACAATAAATTCATATTCCTGTTTTTCTGTAACATAAAAATTGAAAAATCCAAATGAAGCAGTAACATTAGTATGATTGAGATTAAAGCAAAGTCTGCTAATCTGCTAATAAATAAATATTCTAATAAATAAAAAAGCAATAGCTCCTAAACAATAAATTAATATTCCTATTTTTCTGCAACATAAAAAAATCCAAATGAAGCAGTAACTTTAGTGTGATTGAGATTACGGCAAAGTCTGCCAATTTGCTAATAAAAAAATCTGCTAATAAATAAAAAAGCAAAAGCTTCTACACAATAAATTCATATTCCTGTTTTTCTGTAACATAAAAATTGAAAAATCCAAATGAAGCAGTAACATTAGTATGATTGAGATTAAAGCAAAGTCTGCTAATCTGCTAATAAATAAATATTCTAATAAATAAAAAAGCAATAGCTCCTAAACAATAAATTATTATTCCTATTTTTCTGCAACATAAAAAAATCCAAATGAAGCAGTAACTTTAGTGTGATTGAGATTACGGCAAAGTCTGCCAATTTGCTAATAAAAAAAATCTGCTAATAAATAAAAAAGCAAAAGCTTCTACACAATAAATTCATATTCCTATTTTTATGTAACATAAAAGTTGAAAAATCCAAATGAAGCAGTAACTTTAGTGTGATTGAGATTACGGCAAAGTCTGCCAATTTGCTAATAAAAAAATCTGCTAATAAATAAAAAAGCAAAAGCTTCTTCACAATAAATTCATATTCCTGTTTTTCTGTAACATAAAAATTGAAAAATCCAAATGAAGCAGTAACATTAGTATGATTGAGATTAAAGCAAAGTCTGCTAATCTCCTAATAAATAAATATGCTAATAAATAAAAAAGCAATAGCTCCTAAACAATAAATTAATATTCCTATTTTTCTGCAACATAAAAAAATCCAAATGAAGCAGTAACTTTAGTGTGATTGAGATTACGGCAAAGTCTGCCAATTTGCTAATAAAAAAATCTGCTAATAAATAAAAAAGCAAAAGCTTCTACACAATAAATTCATATTCCTTTTTTTCTGTAACATAAAAATTGAAAAATCCAAATGAAGCAGTAACATTAGTATGATTGAGATTAAAGCAAAGTCTGCTAATCTGCTAATAAATAAATATTCTAATAAATAAAAAAGCAATAGCTCCTAAACAATAAATTAATATTCCTATTTTTCTGCAACATAAGAAAATCCAAATGAAGCAGTAACTTTAGTGTGATTGAGATTACGGCAAAGTCTGCCAATTTGCTAATAAAAAAATCTGCTAATAAATAAAAAAGCAAAAGCTTCTACACAATAAATTCATATTCCTATTTTTATGTAACATAAAAATTGAAAAATCCAAATGAAGCAGTAACTTTAGTGTGATTGAGATTACGGCAAAGTCTGCCAATTTGCTAATAAAAAAATCTGCTAATAAATAAAAAAGCAAAAGCTTCTACACAATAAATTCATATTCCTATTTTTATATAACATAAAAGTTTAAAAATCCAAATGAAGCAGTAACTTTAGTGTGATTGAGATTACGGCAAAGTCTGCCAATTTGCTAATAAAAAAATCTGCTAATAAATAAAAAAGAAAAAGCTTCTAAACAATAAATTCATATTCCTGTTTTTCTGTAACATAAAAATTGAAAAATCCAAATGAAGCAGTAACATTAGTATGATTGAGATTAAAGCAAAGTCTGCTAATCTGCTAATAAATAAATATTCTAATAAATAAAAAAGCAATAGCTCCTAAACAATAAATTAATATTCCTATTTTTCTGCAACATAAAAAAATCCAAATGAAGCAGTAACTTTAGTGTGATTGAGATTACGGCAAAGTCTGCCAATTTGCTAATAAAAAAATCTGCTAATAAATAAAAAAGCAAAACCTTCTACACAATAAATTCATATTCCTGTTTTTCTGTAACATAAAAATTGAAAAATCCAAATGAAGCAGTAACATTAGTATGATTGAGATTAAAGCAAAGTCTGCTAATCTGCTAATAAATAAATATTCTAATAAATAAAAAAGCAATAGCTCCTAAACAATAAATTAATATTCCTATTTTTCTGCAACATAAAAAAATCCAAATGAAGCAGTAACTTTAGTGTGATTGAGATTACGGCAAAGTCTGCCAATTTGCTAATAAAAAAATCTGCTAATAAATAAAAAAGCAAAAGCTTCTACACAATAAATTCATATTCCTATTTTTATGTAACATAAAAGTTGAAAAATACAAATGAAGCAGTAACTTTAGTGTAATTGAGATTACGGCAAAGTCTGCCAATTTGCTAATAAAAAAATCTGCTAATAAATAAAAAAGCAAAAGCTTCTACACAATAAATTCATATTCCTATTTTTATGTAACATAAAAATTGAAAAATCCAAATGAAGCAGTAACTTTAGTGTGATTGAGATTACGGCAAAGTCTGCCAATTTGCTAATAAAAAAATCTGCTAATAAATAAAAAAGCAAAAGCTTCTGCACAATAAATTCATATTCCTGTTTTTCTGTAACATAAAAATTGAAAAATCCAAATGAAGAAGTAACATTAGTATGATTGAGATTAAAGCAAAGTCTGCTAATCTGCTAATAAATAAATATGCTAATAAATAAAAAAGCAATAGCTCCTAAACAATAAATTAATATTCCTATTTTTCTGCAACATAAAAAAATCCAAATGAAGCAGTAACTTTAGTGTGATTGAGATTACGGCAAAGTCTGCCAATTTGCTAATAAAAAAATCTGCTAATAAATAAAAAAGCAAAAGCTTCTACACAATAAATTCATATTCCTGTTTTTCTGTAACATAAAAATTGAAAAATCCAAATGAAGCAGTAACATTAGTATGATTGAGATTAAAGCAAAGTCTGCTAATCTTCTAATAAATAAATATGCTAATAAATAAAAAAGCAATAGCTCCTAAACAATAAATTAATATTCCTATTTTTCTGCAACATAAAAAAATCCAAATGAAGCAGTAACTTTAGTGTGATTGAGATTACGGCAAAGTCTGCCAATTTGCTAATAAAAAAATCTGCTAATAAATAAAAAAGCAAAAGCTTCTACACAATAAATTCATATTCCTGTTTTTCTGTAACATAAAAGTTGAAAAATCCAAATGAAGCAGTAACTTTAGTGTGATTGAGATTACGGCAAAGTCTGCTAATTTGCTAATAAATAAATCTGCTAATAAATAAAAAACAAAAGCTCCTAAACAATAAATTCATTTTCTTATTTTTCTGCAACATAAAAAACAAAAAATCCAAATGAAGCAGTAACTTTAGTATGATTGAGATTAAGGCAAAGTCTGCTAATAAATAAAAAAGCAATAGCTTCTAAACAATAAATCCATATTCCTATTTTTCTGCAACATAAAAAATTAGAAATCCAAATGAAGCAGTAACTTTAGTATAATTGAGATTAAAGCAAAGTCTGCAAATTTTCGATAGCTTCCACGGTGGAATGCCAGATGATACCTACTGCAAATATAATTTTTGATGAATAGGAAAGGAAATAGTCTTTAAAGTGCCATCAAGCAACATCAAGTAACTAAAACAGCATTAAGGTTTTTAACAATTCAGACGCACCTAATTTGAAAAACAGAGATAAGAATGAGTTTCAAAAAACCTAGAAAAAAGACGAACTCTACGAGATAATGAAAAAACTATGTAGGTTTGTTTTTGAACAGGATTTTACGACACCCTTTTGAACTGGATTTTAAGACTCATTTTTTAGCATTTTGAACCGGATTTTACGACAAGCCTTAAATTCTACAACATATTCTACGACTTGTTTCTTACCATTTTGAACCGGATTTTACGACATGCCTTAAGTTATACGACATGTTTTACGACTTGCTTTTTATCATTTTGAACCGGATTTTACAACATGCCTTAGGTTCTACGAAATGTTTTACGACATGATTTTTACTATTTAAAACTGGATTTTACGACATGCCTTAAGTTCTACGAGATGTTTTACGACTTGCTTTTTATCATTTTGAACCGGATTTTACAACATGCCTTAGGTTCTACGAAATGTTTTACGACATGATTTTTACTATTTAAAACTGGATTTTACGACATGCCTTAAGTTCTACGACATGTTTTACGACTTGCTTTTTACCATTTTGAACCGTATTTTACGAAATGCCTCAAGTTCTGTAAGATATTCAAATGCTTATATTTTACTTTTAGGGAGGAGGAGGATGTCTTTTATAACTCTAAACGAGATAATTTTTGCTCGGTTTGAGTTTTAATGGTGTTCGTTTGGAAAAAAGTTTGTTTTTTAAGTTCAAATAAACCCAGGCTGGGATGTGCAGTTTACATTACCTATTGCTGGGCTTGGGGACAATAGTTCCGTCCTTTAGAAAAGATCTTTTCTGAGAATGGGAGGTCTAATGCGGGAAGAAGTGCGTTTTTAAACCCAGATTCTTTAAATTTGTTGGTGTTTTTGGAGGATCCAATGGTAAAAAATTAAAGAATCCAGTGTAAAACCAGTAATGAAAAGAGCAGCCGAACATTTAAGAGACGTAGGAATATAGTGCTTCTGCAATCAAGTCAAAAGAGCGACTCAATCGAATCAAAGTCTGCTTGAATCAATGCTGATTTGTTTAGAATGGTCTGGTATACATCCTTCTAAATTTCCCGATAAAATCCTTGCTCCCCAAGTAGAAATCAAAATCTAAATATAGGGAAACAAAGATTTATAGAAACTATAAAAAACCTCAATATTTCATAGGTGAGAGGAGGGGCACATGTATTTGATCCCCACTAAGTTGTATGTCAATTTGCTAAATTCTTAATTTACTTTCCACATCAATGAATATTAGTAAAATGACTATAAGAGTAGGAACTGGTACTAGTATTGATAAAAATAGCCTTCAACGCCAACTAGCGTTTGGCAACACTTGGTATTTTTCCAAGCTCTGTAATCGTTTTTCTGTCAGGAGTTGAGATAGCTTATTACTGCCCTGATTTTACCGATTTTACTAATTCAATTAATTATTCTTACGCTATTATTACATAAAAAATGCCGAGTTACACCAAACGTTAGATGGCGTTGACAGTTTTTTCGACACTAGCACCAGTTCCTACTCTTATAAGATAACCAAACTCTTTGTTCCACATCTCAATCTGTTCACTTCTGCTAAAAAGGATATGATGAGGGCTTTTTTTTATCTTTCATACTTATCTCCACCTTTAAATGAGTTGATAAAGAGTGTTTATTGAACAAAAATTCGTTTTTGCAAGCAGATTGCCATAAACAAATTTAACACTAACCTGACAGCGGATTTAGGGATGGAACCATAGAGCAAAACAGATAAGCCTCTATAAAGTCCCAGGACGCCATGACTCTTCACTGTCTTTTTGGCACAGTCAATGATACCATTGTATTGTTTCTTTCCAGCCTTTTCGTCAAGCTGCAGCTGAGTTTTAACATATTCAGTTGGGAACGTGATGCAAATTTCAATCCCACCAGTTATACCACCTAAAAAGAATAGTAATCATAAAATGAAGAGTCCTCTAATTGGAGGGTGGAATAGCTATAAGTTACCCTGTTAGATTTGGTCCAAAGGTTCCCCTCCTCATGAGCAACTGAACATATAAATACACTTTTTGAGGCATCTAAGCCCCCTTCAGGTAAACTTTCTGATTCACACGCCCCTGAGGACAGGACTTGAATCTTGAGGACAGGACTTGAGGACAGCTCGTGTAAATAGAACAGGAAACAGGAGCCTTATATTCTGTGACAGCGCAAGTGATTTAGAGGAGAGGGTTTAATGCTTCAAAAAAGCATCTTTGATTTGTAAAATCAAAGCATCTTATATTTTGTAACACCACAAATAAAAGTTTAATATTTTGTTAATGGCATTTCATAACTGCCGTCCTAGCCAAGTGGGTTGGTGCGCTGGACTTGAGATCCTTTGTCAGAGAGGGCGAGGGTTCGAATCCTACTGTACCCAATTATTTGGTTTGGAGCGGGGGTCAGTGGCGTGACTCTGTACGCTCAGCCAGAGTCGACCCAGTTCTAAATGGGTACCTGGAGAAATCTGGGGTAAGTAAACAGGAAGGGTGTACGAAAGCACGGGATGGCTGGCCCTCATCCCCCCATTGCACTTCCTGACTGAACAGCCTTGAAACTTTAAAGTTCTAGTGCCGAATCCTTTGCCTCTTTTTTTTAAGTTTCATAACTTAGCAGTGATCTTGAGAATCTTCAGACATTCTTACGAAAAAAATTACTTTTGTTCTACTTGTTCTTTGTTGTTTATAATTCCACTGTCTTAGAAAAAATTCCCTATTGTTCTACTTATTGTTTATGATGGAAAAGCAGTGTGGTCTTCGTCGCTATATATGATGGAAAGGAAGTGTGATCTTCGTCGCTATTTACGTACAGATGATTCTCCTTCTCAAAACATGTTGTAGATACAGAATTCAACAATAACTCTCCAAAATTGAAGTAACGAATAGAGAAAAAGAAGTTTTAGACTTTTTAAAATACCCATGCCAAAAAAAACTTGAAAATTTTTGCAATCAAAAACGAACAAAATTAATTAAAAAAAAACTTTCCGAAAAATAAGTTTTTCAAATAAAATTAAAGGCCATTTTAAAATTAAGCTCAGAAGATACAAATACCTATTAAAATACAAACTCAAAACGACGAGAAGTTACTATTAAAGAATAAATGAAACCCAAAACGAGCAGAAATTAAATAAGCAATCAAAGCAAAAAAACATACAACAAGTAATAACATAACTGAATATATAAATCTTAAAGCGAATAATGCTTAGATTGAATATGAAAATCTAGCTTAAAAAGAAAATAAATATTTTGCTATTAAAGTATAAATGAAACTTAAAACGAACAGAAATTAAATAAACAATCAATGCGAACAAAACATACAATATATATTAATGTAAATGAATAAATAAATCTTGAAACGAGTGAAACTTAAATTGAATATGCAAATCAAGTTTGAATCGAATAAAAATAACTACAAACAAGAGTTTGGGTATCGTCTCACTGCAGAACCCTAAAACCTACTGCGTCATTGGCGCTTTACTGAAATCAATTCTTTGGAATGTTTTCACTTTTGTAACTTAAAGAAATCGAAAATTAGCTAAGATTGTCGGGAACAGATATCAGCATATGTAAATTAAACTAACAATGTACATTTTCTTTAAGTAAACTCATTTGAATTTTTTTTCAGTAAAACAAAAATTAAAATCTGGTTTTTAGAAAACATAGGTGTTTTGAAATTTATGCTCGTTACTCTAATATTTATTTTAATTTTTGTTCGTTTTGGGTTTCATTTATTTATTGATACTGATTTGGGGTAGTTGTATGCTTGGTAGATTATATGATAGTCCGGACGCCAGGTGTTGAAAATGTGAACCATACCACGACGGAATGGGGCTCCTACGAGAATTAGCCTACCCTCCACCCCTTAAATTGACCATGCGGATTCAAAAATACCAATGGCACTTGCTTGCGAGTGGTGGAACACTCCGAAACTTGACATTTTATTATATTTTGGTGTTTCATGCAAGAAAATACATGTTCCACAAAGTTCGAGGTGCAGTTTTTCGCTCAAATAGAAATGCCTAGAAGCCATAAAATGTTTTCATAACAAACTAACACGATTAGTTAAAACAAAATGGCACAGTTAAAAAAAAATGGCAAAACTTTATGAGTCTTGAACAGTCTTGGAAAGTATAAACAAAATCAAATTGAATATTAGATATATAATGATATTAATTGTTGAAAGATCAATCAGTTCAATTTTTTTTTTCACTGTAATTTTTATTTTCATTTCAATGCTGTAAGAACTGGAAAATAATAAATTTGTAATATACGAGTAATTCGTTTTCAGTGAAGCACCAATGACGCAGAAGGCTTTAGGTTTTTACAGTTAAAGAAGGGGGCAGTATCCAAATTTTGCTTTTAGTGAAACTATATTTGTCTTGACCAAACTTGAAAAGAACTAATAAATTAAACTGAATATTTGATGCATAATGATCTTAATTGCTAAAAGCTCATCAGTTCAAAATTTTACTGTAATTTTAATATTTATTTTCAATATTAAGTACAAAAGGAAACATTTGTAATATAATTCGTTTTCAGTAAAGCGCCAATGACGCAGTAGGTTTTGGGCTTCTGTAGTGATACGATACCCAAACTCTTGTTTAAAGTTATTTTTAATCGATTCAAACTTTATTTACATATTCAATTTAAGTTTTACTCGTTTTAAGATTTATTTTTTCATTTAAATTAATATAAATTGAATATTCTTTTCGCATTGATTGTTTATTTAATTTCTATTCGTTTTAAGTTTCATTTATAGTATAGTGGCAAAATATTTATTCTTGTTTTAAGCTAGATTTTCATTTTCAATCCAAGCATTACTTGCTTTAAGATCTGTTTATTCATTTATATTATTACTTGTTGTATGTTTTTTGCTATGATTGCTTATTTAATTTCTGTTCGTATTGGGTTTCATTTATTCTTTAATAGTAATTTCTGGTCGTTTTGAATTTGAATTTTAACAGGTATTTGTATATCATGAGGTTAATTTTAAAATGGCCTTTACTTTTATTTTAAAAAATTTTTTTTTTTAAAGTTTTTTTTTAATTATATTTTGTTGGTTTTTTATTTAAAAATTTTTCAATTTTTTTTTGTCATGGGGGGGGGCGCCTGGGGCCTGGCCTAGTAGTATGGAATTTAAAAAACGGAACTAGAGATTTAAATTTAAATCGAATGAGGCTATTTTAAAAGTCTATACGATTACCTCTTTGATAAAAACCTTATATATGAACAATAGACAGCTTGCATAACTTGTGGACAGCGATAGACAACAATGAATGGATTGAAAAAATAGCTCCAAAAAGGGGGTTTAGACCATTTCACTTGCTGACACAAAGGGATCACAGCTGTTTGGAATTGACCTTAATAGGAATTTGTGTGCCAAAGCAATTTTGCATCTATCACAGAATATGCATTTTAACCTTATAATTGGATAATTATAACAGATTTCCTATGTGTTCTTCCCATACAAAACCCCGTCCCATAAGTTATAAACCCCCCTTAATAAGTTATGCTCCAGAGCATAACTTACAACGCCTACCCCTGGGCCCTGGTGGGCTGTGTCAACACCGGAATTTTTGTTATCAGAACTTTGAACTATTTTGACAAAATATGTATCTCAAAATTTTTATCTGATGCATTTAGGGCGTGGAGGAGGGAGAGGGGCTAGTTGTCCTTCAATCTATTTTGACTCTTAAAAAGTGAACAAAAACTTTCAATTTTCAATCAAACGAGCCCTCTCTAAAGTTTATACGAGTATCCTTCCAGAAATAATATGAAGGATTCGGAGAATCCTTAAATTACAACCATTACCCTGGGGGCTTTGGGGGAGTTGTAATCCTCAAAGACCTAATTTCCAGAACTTGAAACTACGTTTAATAAAATGGCTGTCTTAAAATTTTGATTGGATGTGTTTGGGGAAAAGGTGGGCGTGAGAGGGGGGTTAGTTGTCGTCAAATCATTTTCGACTGTTACAAAGGGCACTAGCCCTCGGAATTTACAATCGAATGAGCCTTTTTGAAGTTTCTACGACACCGCCTTCTATAAAAACCTTATATGCCCCCAGGGCATAATTTAAAACCCTTGCCCTGAGGGTTGTGGGGGATAGTCCTCCTCAGAAATATACTTTCTATCAGGAAATCAACTACGCTGAACAAAGTGGCTATCTCAAATTTTGGTTGGATGTGTTTGGGGGAATGATGACCGTGGGGGAGGGGGGGGGGCTAGTTGCCCTCCAATCACTTTCGACTATTAAAAAGGGCACTAGCCCTTTGAATTTCCAATTGAATGTGTCTGTTTGAAGTTTCTACGACAACGTCTTCTATAAAAACCTTATATGCCCCCAGGGCAGAACTTAAAACTCCTGCCGAAGGTTGTGGGGGAGTGTCCTCCTTAAAAACATATTTTCTATCTGGAAATCAGCTAAACTGAACAAAATGGCTATCTCAAACGTTTGATTGGATGTGTTTGAGAAATTTTGGGCATAGGGGGGGGGCTAGTTGCCCTCCAATCACTTTTGACTATTAAAAAGGGCACTATCCATTTGAATTTCCAATTGAATGAACCTTTTTTGAAGTTTCTACGACAACACCTTCTATAAAAACCTTATATGCCCCGAGAGCATAGCTTAAAACCCTTACACTGAAGGTTGTGGGGGAGTGTCCTCCTCAAAAACATATTTTCTAACGGGAAATCAGCTACACTGAACAAAATGGCTATATCAAAAGTTTGATTGGATGTGTTTGGGGAAATGATGGGCGTAGGACGGGGGGCTAGCTGCCCTCCAATCATTTTCGACTATTAAAAAGGGCACTAGCCCTTTAATTTCCAATTGAATGAGCCTGTTTTGAAGTTTCTGCGACAATGCCATTTATAAAACCGTTAAATGCTCCCAGGGCATAACTTAAAACATTTGCCCCGAGGGTTGTGGGGGAGTGTCCTCCTCAAAAATATATTTTCAATCTGGAAATCAACTACACTGAACAAAAATTGCTATCTCAAAATTTTGATTGGATGTGTTTAGGGGAATGATGGGCGTAGGGAGGGGGGGGGGCGAGTTGCCCTCCAATCACTTTTGACTATTAAAAAGGGCACTATCTCTTTGAATTTCCAATCGAATAAACCGTTTTTGAATTTTCCACGACAAATCCGTCTATAAAACCTTATATACCCCCAGGGCATATCTTAAAACCCTTGCCCTGAAGGTTATGGGGGAGTGTCCTCCTCAAAAACATATTTTCTCTCTGGAAATCAATTACTCTGAACAAAATGGCTATCTCCGAATTTTGACTGGATGTGTCTGGGGAAATGATGGGCGTGGGGGGGGGACTAGTTGCACTCCAATCATTTTGGACTATTAAAAAGGGCAATAACCCTTTAATTTCCAATCGAATGAGCCTGTTTGAAGTTTCTATTACAACGCCTTCTATAAAAACCTTATTTGCCCCCAGGGCATAACTTAAAACGCTTGCCCTGAGGGTTGTGGGGGAGTGTCCTCCTCAGAAACATATTTTATATCTTTGAATAACCGCCGCTTAACAAAGTGACTATACTAATTTTTTGATTTGGATGCGTTTGGATGAAGGATAGGCGTGGGGGGGAAAGAGTCTAGTTACACTCTAATAACTTTCGCCTATTATAAAGGCGCAATCCTTTTAATATACCGTCGAATTAGCCTGTTTTGAATTTTCTAATACAACACCTTCTATAAAAACCTTATATGTCCCAAGGGCATAACTTAAAACCCTTGCCCTGAGGGTTGTGGGGGAGTCTCCTCCTCAAAAATATATTTTCTATTTGGGAATCAACTACGCTGAACAAAATGGCTATCTCAAAATTTTGATTGGATTTGTTCGGGGGACTGATGGGGGTGGGGGGCTAGTTGCCCTCCAATAATTTTGGACTATTAAAAAGGGCAATAGCCCTTTATTTTCAAATCGAATGAGCCTGTTTTGAAGTTTCTACAACGACGCCTTCTTTAAAAACCTTATATGACCCCAGGTCATAACTTAAAACCCTTGCCCTGAGGGTTGTGGGGGAGTGTCCACCTAAAATATATTTTCTATCTGGAAATCAACTACGCTGAACAAAATGGCTATCTGAAATTTCGATTGGATGTGTTTGGGGAAATGATGGGCGTGGGGAGGGGCTAGTTACACTTCAATCACTTTTGACTATTAAAAAGGGCACTAGCCCTTTAATTTCCAATCGAATGAACCTGTTTGAAGTTTCTATGGCAACGCATTCTATAAAAACCTTATATGCCCCCAGGGCATAACTTAAAACGCTTGCCCTGAGGGTTGTGGGGGAGTGTATTTTCTATCTGGAAATCAACTACGCTGAACAAAATGGCTATCTGAAAAGTTTGATTGGATGTGTTTGGGGAAATGATGGGCGTGGGGGGGGGGGGAGGGGGGCTAGTTACACACCAGTCACTTTCGAATATTAAAAAGGGCACTAGCACTTTAATTTACAATTGAATGAGCCTGTTTTGAAGTTTCTACGACAACGCCTTCTATAAAAACCTTATATGCCCCCAGGGCATAACTTAAAACCCTTGCCCTGAGGGTTGTGGGAGGGGGGGTATCCTCCTCAAAAATATTTTTTCTATCTAGAAATCAACTACTATCTGAAAAGTTTGATTGGATGTGTTTGGGGAAATGATGGGCGTGGGGGGGAGGGGGCTAGTTACACTCCAATCACTTTCGACTATTAAAAAGGGCACTAGCTCTTTAATTTTCAATTGAATGAGCCTGTTTTGAAGTTTCTACGACAACGCCTTCTATAAAAACCTTATATGTCCCCAGGGCATAACTTAAAACCCTTGCCCCGAGGGCTGTGGGGGAGTGTCCTCCTCAAAAACATATTTTCTATCTGGAAATCAACTACGCTGACAAAAATGGTTATCTGAAAATTTTGCTGGGATGTGTTTGGGGAAATGATGGGCGTGGGGGGGAGAAGGGGGCTAGTTACACTCCAATCACTTTCGACTATTAAAAAGGGCACTAGCCCTTTAATTTCCAGTCGAATGAGCCTGTTTTGAAGTTTCTACGAAAACGCCTTCTATAAAAACCTTGGATGTCCCAATGGCTTAACTTAAAACCCGCGCCCTGAGGGGTGTGGGTGAGTAACCTCCTGAAAAATGTACTTTCTTTCTGGGAATCAACTATGCTGAACAAAATGGAACTCTCAGAAGTTTGATTAGATGTTTTTGGGGGAATGATGGGTGTGGGGGGGGGGCCAGCTGCCCACAAAAAATTTTGGACAATTAAAAATGGCAATAGCCCTTTATTTTCAAATAGAATGAGCCTTTTTTGAAGTTTCTACGACAAAGCCTTCTATTAAAACCTTATATGCCCCCAGGGCCTAACTTAAAACCCTTGCCCTAAGGGTTGTGGGGGAGTGTCAACCTTAAAATTATATTTTCTATCTGAAAATCAACTACGCTGAACAAAATGGCTATCTCCAAATTGTGATTGGATGTGTTTGGGGAAATGATGGGCGTGGGGGGGGGGGGAGGGAGGCTAGTTACGCTCCAATCAAATTTAACTATAAAAAAGGGCACTAGCTCTTCAAATTCCAATTGAATGAGCCTTTTTTGAAGTTTCTACGACAAAACCTTATATAAAAACCTTACATGCCCCCAGGACATAACTTAAAACCCTTGCCCTGAGGGTTGTGGGAGGGGGGGTATCCTCCTCAAAAATATTTTTTCTATCTAGAAATCAACTACGCTGAACAAAATGGCTATCTCAAAATTTTGTTTGGATGTTTTTGGGGAAATGATGGGCGTGGGGGGGAGGGGGGCTAGTTACACTCCAATCACTTTCGACTATTAAAAAGGGCACTAGCTCTTTAATTTCCAATTGAATGAGCCTGTTTTGAAGTTTCTACGACAACGCCTTCTATAAAAACCTTATATGCCCCCAGGGCATAACTTAAAACCCTTGCCCTGAGGGTTGTGGGGGGGGGGTGTCCTCCTCAAAAACATATTTTCTATCTGGAAATCAACTACGCTGAACAAAATGGCTAGCTCAAAATTTTGATTGGATGTGTTTGGGGGAATGATCGGCGTGGGGGGGCGGGTAGTTGCCCTCCAATCATTTTCGACTATTAAAAAGGGCACTAGAGCTCTCAATTTCCAATCGAATGAGCCCCCTTTGAATCTTCTACGACGACCCCTTCCACATGAAGTGCCTCTGGGAAAATAATAATAATAATAATAATAAAACATTGGAGCTGTATGGCCTTTACTATAGGCAACGCTACAGCGTTGCCTCTGATAAGTTCTCAAAGGTTTAAATTTAGGAGCTGTTTTAATGTTTCAGATTTGAAATCAGGATTTTTATGAGTTACATTATGTTGATGGCATTTCATAACTCGACAGAAACCTTGAGGGTCCTCAAACATTCTTAAAAGAAAGGCAATTCTCTTTTTTTAAAAACCTTTTGTAGAAATAGAGCAGTAATAAATATCCATTATTGAAGTAATGAGTAGAGAAAAAGCAGTTTTTCGCTTTTTTTTACCATTTTGAGCTTGAAAATTAATCAAACACTTTGTAATAGGCTAACAAACAGTAAGAAGGGAGCAACTCAGCCCAATAGTAGCCAAAACTAAAAAACAACGAATTTTGATAGCAACATATACATCAAAAGAATTTCGATATATATGCTGATTCCAAACACTATAAAATTCCTTAAGTTTAATGTCACCCATCAAAAGCTACAAGCCTGGATAATTTTCATGATTTCAGAAAAAGGACAAACACCCCCAAAAAGTCAAGGAATCTTAATGAAAATTGCAACACCAGATTCAACAATTCAGAGAACCCTACTATAGAGGTTTCAAGCTTCCACCTACAAAACTTGGAATCTTGTTTTTTTGCCAGAAGATAGATCACAGATGAACATTATTTATTTTTGTTTTTATTTTCGCCAGGGTGATCGTATTGAACCAATGGTCCTAGAAGATCGAGAGAGGGCTCATTGGAAAGGAAACTAAAAGTTCTATAAATATTATTTCAAATGAGGATAAATCTTTTTAATTGACAGTGGTAAATTTTCACAAAAAATACTAGATATGACGGTCACTGTAATATGTAACCAATATATCTAGTATTTTTGAGAAGATTTATCACTGTCTAATAAAAGGATTTATCCTCATTTGAACTTTTATTTATCGTCATGGAAAGGCAGTGTGGTCTTCGAAATTATCTACGTTAACAGTTCTAGGGCCCTTTTTAAGCAACCAAAGAGACTAAAGGGTAACTAGCACCCCTCCCACGCCACTTTTCCCCAAACTCATCCAATCAAAATTTATAGATGGTCATTTTCTTCAGCATAGTTGACAGGTCAAATAATCATGCTTCTGTGGCTGGAATAAGCCCCTGCAGCTCTGGGCGAAAGGGCTGTAAGTAATGAATTTTTCCCATTGTTTGCATATAGTATTTGTTACTGGGAAGTAAACAGTTTCCACATGGCGAATTTTTTTGTGGGGAGGGAAGTTTCTGGGGATGAACTTTCAAGGGGAAATTTGCCAGAATTCTCGTACGACATTTTTTTTATATGTCTTGCTGCCAACCCAATTTTACATATGGATATGTTCCGAGTTGTTTTCAAAGGGGTCGGAATTGTCTGTGAGATTTTTCCGTTATGGGGGGATTTCCCATGCGAGAATTTTTTCAGGGGGGAATTTTCCTTTATGAGGGAGGAACTTTCCCTCCTAATGTATTGAATAATTTCTGTTCGTTTTTAGTTTTAATGTTTTCTCCTTTCTTTCAGTTGAAAATACTTTTTCTATTTACATGCATTTTAAGCATGACTGAAAGTAATTTCCATAGAGGAGAGAAAAAGGACACTCGTCACAGGCAGTCCAAGTAAAGAGCAAAGTGGGCTCTATGTATCATTTTTTTTCACCAATGCACTTCATATGGGAGGAGTTGTCATGGAAACTTTGGAGGTGGCTCATTCACTTAAACATCAAAGCTCTAGGGCATCATTTGAGTCCAAAGTAATTGGAGGGCAAGCAGCCCCTCCCACACCTTCGGTCCCCCGAAGACATCCAACAAAAACTTTGAGATAGCCGTTTTGTTCAGCATAACTGAGAAGTCTAAAAAACTACAACTCTCAGGATGAACCCCCCCCCCCCCACCCTTGGGTAAGGAAGTTATGCAATTTGCTCATTGTTTACATATAGTATTTTTTATTGCAAAAGGAGGGTATGTTTGACCCTTGGTGTCCAAATAGGCTAAGGGTACTATGGTGAAGCGTTCAGAGAATGCTGAAGGGATTTATTGAACTAAATCAAAACACATTATGTGCATCCTGGTTGTGAAAAGGGAATATCTCAGGAAATACTTTGGTTGTTAATTTGGAACTTTCAGAGAATGATGAAGGGGATGGTAAGTTGACTAAAAGGCAATATGCATATACTGCTACTACTATTACTACGGCAAATAAAATTTTTACAGCAACTACTACTAAGGCTAAGGGTATTATTCGGAAAATTTCAAGAACGTTGAGGAGGAACTTGAACTAATTCAAAACAAACAATGTGCATACAGGTTGTCAAAAGTGCATATCAGCAATATCTTTGGAACAGCTTTGAGTATTAAGTTGAAACACATGGGACATG
This sequence comes from Artemia sp. Qi Xiang Cuo, assembly GCF_049724085.1. NCBI lineage: Eukaryota > Metazoa > Arthropoda > Branchiopoda > Anostraca > Artemiidae > Artemia > Artemia sp. Qi Xiang Cuo. The sequence continues at coordinate 4,942,230 of NC_142810.1, forward strand.
TTGTGAGGGATGTTGAACTAACCAAGTGACAACATTTGCAAGTTACTACTAGTACTACTACTCTTACCACTATTACTACTGTTTCTGCTGCGAGTACTAAAGCTAAGGGTATGAAGACGAAAATTTCAGGGAACATTGACGGGATAATGAACCAGATCAAAACACACTATGTACTTGCAGATTTACAAAAGGGCTGCATCAGAAATAAAGTCACATAATTTTTGAAGTATAAGGACAATAAAGTGCTATCAATAAATAAATGAAACCCAATATGGACAGAAATAATATTGAACAGCCAAGTCAAACTCAAAACAAGCAGAAACCACAACAAAGAGGAGTATGGCTAAAAACATGACTTACACTTTACTCAAAACAAAATGCACAGAAAATGCTTTCAGTTTTACAAATTTAATAAATCCTAACTTACTAAGACATTTAGGAATGAATATCAATATATATTAAACTATCAAATCACATTCATTTTTCTCTAACAGCAATCTTAGTTATGATGGTAATTTTTTCCCTTTGATGTTATGAGAAATAAAAACTCATATCTCAAAATAAAAATTATTCTCAATTAAAATGAGAAAGTATATAAAAAAAATGGAAAAAAAGATATAGCAAAAAAAAAAAGAATGAGGGTGATTTTCAGTGAGTGGAAAAGAAGCAAAATGAAAACAACAAGCCAGAAATTTGGACAAGGACACATAAGATGAAACATAAGGACACATAAGATGATTTGCTGAGAATTTTGCTCAGTAAATCGGACTGATTTCCGACAGTGAATTTACTTGTAAATCAACCTTTGTTGCTTAAAATCTATGTGTCATTTGGTATATTTTCAGTAACATATATCTGACTTTTTGTGTATTTATTTATTTTAAAGATTTCTTAAATTCAATTCTGCAGCTTAAAAACAAGGTAAATTTTGCTCATTTTAAGTCACTTAATTCGAAAAATTTTTTCCATAAAACCAGTTTTTCAAAGAAACTTAGACACCTCCATGAAGACAAGAATGAACAAATGTTAAGGCAGATAATTTTTAAGGCGTAAAGCCACCATAAATCACTATCGATGATTACATTAGACTGAAAACGAATAAAAATAACAACAAATAACGGAGTTAAACTCAATATGAACAAAAATTAACATGAGTAGGGCTGTTAACCTCCATGCTTTCTCAAGACAAGAACATAATTTGCGCTTTACTGAAATAATAAAATAAAAAATGACCGTGAATTTTCAGTTTAATTCAGTATCAACTAGACTATCCACTAGTAGTGATTCATAGTTTCGTTTCAGAGTTCAGTGAGGTAACTTCAAAATTGAACTGGATATTATTCCTGTCTGGACTCATTTTGATGAGGTCATAATTTATTTCAAATTAGTTGATTACCTAACTTAAGATGATTATAAAATGGAATATACTGTGTTTTTAGTTTCACCTATATTTCGATATTTATTTACTCATTATTTGTTTCTGAATTAATATTGAGACTTTTTAATTGTCGGTGAGTGCGATAGCCATGAAAAGCTCCGACGAAATGCCTGAACTTGTATATTCTCCTGTTCTGAATATTTTTGGCTATGATTGTAGAAAGAATAAAAGACCAGGAAGTCCAAATGTGGACCCAGGCAGTTAAAACATCTGAAACATTGAAGTTTTATTCCCATGTAAAAGAGATATTTGGATTCGAATATTATTTCAAACTAGGATTACCGGGGGAGACATTGAGGACTTGGTTTCGGATCCGAGCGAATTGCCAGCCACTAAAGAATAGAAAAAGAGTATTTGAAAGAAATAGGGTGGCCCCAGATGCAAATGCGGATTACTCTTGCCCCAGATGTAACCTAGATATTGAGGATGTCGCCCATACTTTCTCTATTAAGGGAAAAGTATTTTGAGGGTGGTAACTTGGAGTTCCCGGGGATCCTGAAAACGACTGTAAAAAGATCAATCAGGCAGTTATGTAATTATGTAAATGAAGCGCAGACATCAATGAGTGAAATTTGATATTTATGTTATTTTTCTTGTGGAGTGTGATTAAGAATACTGTTCTGTATGGCCTGTTTTTTTTTGGCTTATAATAAATTATTATTATTATTATCATTATTATTATTCAAAGCAATTTCCTAAGCGGAATTGAGGAGGATATTATTAAAAGACATGGTATGGAGTTTTTTGACGTGAATATAGTCAAAGAAGCTAAAAGTTTACTGTGGCAAATAAGTGCACCTGAATCGGATTGCCCAGTACGTAAGGGGAACAATGCACTTTCTAATCATTTTAGTGACATTATTTCTCTGTTAAGATCTCTTGACAGTAGTGACACTTTTGCACCTACGTTTGTGATAAAGCGACCTACAGAGGTGCCATGTCTCCCTGCAAATGCTTATACTTCTTTACTCTCTAAGTTTAATGAGCTACAACAAATGGTTGTTGAAATGTCAGGGAAACTTGACAATTATCAGTTGAATTTTCCTCAACTTCCGAAACCTACCCCAGCAATTGACACTCATACGACAGTTATTGTTTCTAAAGTGCCTTCAGATCTGTCTGATCCGATTAAACGCAAATCTATTCTCGATCAAATAGCTGGGCATGAATTAATTTGTAGCGTGAAACCTGTTAATGACAGATGGTATGTCAATATCGATAAATCTGCAACTGAAGATTTTTGTACATCCGTTCAGAACTTTATTACCGGAGCAACAGTTAAAGTACGATCCAAGAGCTTTTTAGGGATTCTCAGAGGTTTCCCAGTTGATGTTGACCTTTCAGTTATTAAAAGACTGCAAGGTATAATAAGTGCAAATCGACTGGGCCAGACTAGGTCCGTCAAGCTGAAATTTGAAGACTCCTTCACTCAGTCTGCTTATTTCAAAGAAGGAATTAAAGTGGGATATGAATTTTTTCGAATTCACGTATTTAAAGAAATACCTAAATGTTGCTTCAAATGCCGATCATACGATCACTTTCAAAGTGCTTGCACCAGCAATGTCCCGAAATGTGCCAGATGTGCTGGGCCACATATTTCTACTAAGGATAGTTCTTGTATTGCTGCTCCCAAGTGTGCTAACTGTGGTAAAAATAATACTTCTTATAGCTTGTCCTGCCCTGTATCTAAGGAACTAATGTCGCGCTCCCACTTTTTGCAATGACTTTGGAGTTTTCAATAATATCGTTTAATATTAATGGTACAAAGGATAAGGATTTCGTTATTGATGAGTTCTACTATGATTTTGATTTGCTTACAGGAGCATCTTCTTACAGACTCTAGCATTAACGTTTTGCGTCGTAGCCTTCATCATGATGTGTTTTTTACTACTGCCAGAGCCACAAGAGGCCGGCCATCCGGCGGACTAGCTTGTGTTTTTAAGCACAATCCTAATTTGGTTTCGCCGGTGATTTTTTACTCAGATAAGTTATTTTTCGCTGTTTGTATGGGCACTGTAGTTTTCATTAATTCATATCTGCCTTATGATGACCGTTCCTCTAGATTGATGGCCAGATTTTCTAAAGCCTGTAACACGTTGAAGTTTCTAGTGGATAATATTCTTTCTATTTCTCTAGATTATATGATCATTGGTGACCTCAATACGGATATAAATAACTCATCAGTGAGATGTGATTTGTTGTTGGATTGCCTTCCATCTTATCATATTATACCCAAAACTCATCCGTATTCTTATATTCATCATTCAGGCAGTAAGAGCAATATTGATCACATTATCTGCTCACCTAGTATTATTACATCAATAGAGCTTGTACATGCTGAAGAACAAGACTTAGACCATCTCCCTATCTCACTTACTCTTACGCTGAAATTAAACCCTGCAAGTTTCTGCAAAGTACACCAGTCTTCAAAATGGTTTGAAAAAAGTAATTGGAAGAAAGCTGATGTTCCTCTTTATGCGTTTACACTAACAAGGCTGCTGTCTGCTATACGAGTTCCCTATCATCTGCTTCAGAGCTCTATACAAGGGAATTGCAAAAAGGACATGGATTGCTATTATAATCAAATAATTAAATGTTTAAAAGATGCAGAGGCAGTTGCAGTGCTGCTGCAACGTGTTAGACGTGGTACGCAAAAACCTATTTGGTCTTTAGATCCTAATTTAAAAACTTTGAAAAATAAAGCTAAGTTTTGGTTAAAGGTTTGGAATGAATGTGATAGACCGTCCTGTGGTATTGTTTCTGATCTTAAGCGTAAGACCCGCAGGGAATATAAAAAATACCTTAAGTCTGTGCGTTATCGTGGTATGGATTTTCCAGTGTCAAAGAGAGAATGGCAAAAAGTTATTAATTCTGAGTCGATTAGAAGTGATGTGCCAAGTAGTGATTGTCTTCCTGCATCTGCTTGGCATGGCCATTACTCGTCTATTTTTTCTAATGTTAGTTACCATGTGAATTCTTTATATTCTCATTCTGCTATTTTTATACCCCTTTATCTCAATGTCTCTGCGTTCCCAGGTCTCTTTCATCCATAATTGAAGCAATTATGAAAATTAGATCAGATAATTTTGATAATGATGGTATATCTAGATTTCACCTTTTATTAGATTGCTCCCCCCCCCTAATTGACCATATACACCTACTTCTCCAGATGTGTATTTGTACTTCTAGTGTACCGGAGAGTTTTTGTGTGGTACTGTCTCTTCAATTTTAAAGAAGGGAAATTCTCCTTTTATTTGCTCTTCTTACCGACCTATTACTGTCTCTTGCACTTTTAGTAAAGTTCTTGAGCATGTATTAATACCTTTTGTGACTAATAATATACTTGAGAGAGATAACCAGTTTGGATTTAAGCCCGGAGTAGGTTGTCAACACGCACATCGTGTATTATCTTCTTTGCTCCTTGAAAATTCTTCTAAGGGAAGGAGTATATATCTTCGTACTTTAGATCTATCAAAAGCTTTTATAGTGTATGTCATAGTCAGCTTTTTTCTGCTCTTCGTGGTTGCGGTGTCAATCTATCGGTTACTTTGCTTCTTCGGTACTGGTACCCTAATTCTTTTCTTCGGCTGAAATCTGTGCCTGCATCTAATATTAAATTGAAAAGAGGTTTAAGGCAAGGTGGAGTTTTATCTCCGACCCTTTTTAATTTGTGTATTTCAGGAGTTCTGGCAAAGATTTCGGCTACCTATCCCTCCGGTTTTTCTGATGTTTCCTACCTGGCTTACGCTGATGATCTGCTTCTTATAAGCCGTACTAAATCTGGTTTATCTAACATGGTTTCTCGTGTTGCTACTTCTTTTTCAGACATAGGCCTTTCTCTTAATGTAGATAAATGCAAATTTCTTTCTTTTAATAATATTTCTAGTACTTCCCTTCGCTGTAGTGGCTTTACTATCCCTCTAGTAGATTCTCTTCGATGGCTCGGTATTTCTATTACTAATAGTCTTCCGAGCTTGCGCTAGCGCACAGTCTCAGATATTAATATGAAAATTAAATTAGGATATGCTAAGATTGTTGCCAATAGAGGTAAATATAATAAACTCGCGTTAGCCAAGCTCTACTCAACTTTTTGTGACCATTCAATTCTTTTTGCTTCTCGAATTTTTCTCCTTCTGAAGAAAACTGAGTTAAAAAGAATCCGGATTAATTATTTTAGATTTTGTAAATTTTTGTTGTTTCTTCCACCTTGGACCAAAAACCGGGTAATTATAAATAAATTTCTTGTTCCTAATATTACTGAAAAACTGGAAGCACTACACAAAAAAATTTCAAATACTGCTTGTATCCGTTTTTCTCCGCACCATCACCTTATCAGGTTTTTTCAGTCGTAAGTTATTTTTCTTTTATTTGTCATTCTACAATTTAGATTTGTAAAGAGTGAGTAAAAATCCAATAATGATAATATTAATGCCTGCTTATTAGATTCTGCAAGTTGTCAGTTTTTTTTCTTTTTTTTTCTTTTATTTTCTCTTTTCCTCTATTCCCCCTCCTTTCACGTTATTTTTTTTGCTCTCGTTTCTTTTAAATTATTATGTGTTACACTGTAATTTGGTAATTTTTGATTTATATATTGTCTTGTGTCGCATTTTTTGTGTTTTTCCTCGTGATACTCAACGTATTGTACCTCTGTATAGTGTGGGTTAAAAATAAATAATAATAATAATAATACCAATATTTATTCCTTAAAGCTTTAACAGTTCTTTTTGGAAAGTTAAAAAAAGTGAAAATATTTAAAACGTATTTTGTTTTCAGTAAAGCGCAAATTATGTTTTGGTCTTTGAACTTACACAGGGATCACATACCTTAAAAAAGGAGCCCACGCAAAAGTGTAGTTTTTCTTGTTGTTCAAGGTGGGTGCACGGTCCTCCCGCAAAAAGGAGGCCCAAAATAGGGCCAACAAATTCTACCCGATCGGCTCGAAACTTATATACTTCAGTCCTTGGGCTATTGAGACCCCCACAAAGAAAAAAATATTGGTTCCCCTCGAAATGGGACCTAATTAAGGGTCAGAAAGAGACCGAAAACGTTTTCATCGGTCATTTCATATGGAAGGGCCGGTCCAAGTTCAACACATTTAGCTTTAATATGTTGAAACGCCTAAAATCTTTAATTAAAATATGTCCCTGAAATTTAAGAAAAATGCTGCCACCTTCATTCTCTATTTTCTTTTAAGGTACCGGCTCCCGACATGGGGGCGTGTTCTCACAGGGCAGTAAATGGATTCATGAGGGAAAAAATCGAAAAAGAATAAGGTTAATTGTACAGTTTCTTGGCCTTCTCCAGGTGACTATGAGAAAAAAAATTTAGATATTAAGAATTAAATATATCCAAAGAAGATTATCGGGATTTAGAGATAAATGGATGGTTTATGACCAGTAATGGCTTGAACAATGGCATTTCCAGGGGGTTTAAAAGGGTTGAGCCCCCCCCCCTCCCAAAAAAAAGAAAGAAGAAAATGTCTGACTCGTAAAACGTAACAAAAATGGTATAAACAAATTTTTTATGTGTATTTTCAAGTTTTTTTTTATAACCCCATTCCCCCAAAAATAAACCTCCCTTAAACGAAATTGCATTCTGTAACCTGTCACTTGTTTTCCGGTTCTTGTTTCGTCACAAAGATTTAATTTACAGGCACACAGGTTGAATAAGAGAGCCGTATTCGAAGAATAGATGGGAAATTTATAAGCTGGGCTACATATGGGCTATATAGTTGGGCTGTATCGGCTATATTATGCATTTTATGAGACGGGAATGATGACTAGGTCCAGGACCGGGTGACTCGAGCTTGTCTTCTGGTTTTGAACCAAAACTAAATGTTGGGGCTTTCTTAATTGTTGATTCCTGTATATTGATTAAATAAAAAAAAAACAAGTTTTTTAAACTGAAAGTAAGGAGCGACATTAAAACTTAAAACGAACAGAAATTATTCCGTATATGAAAGGGGTTGTCCCCTCCTCAACGCTTCGCTCTTTACGCTAAAGTTTTTTATTGTTTTAAAAAATAAAGTTGTGAGACAGAGTCAAACTTTAGCGTAAATATCGAGGCGTTGAGGAGGGGACAGCCCCTTTCATATACGTAATAATTTATGTTCGTTTTAAGTTTTAATGTCGCTCCTTACTTTCAGTTTAAAAAACTTTTTTTTTTTATTTAATTTCTGATCGTTTTTTAGTTAATGCAGCTTTTATTTTGGCTCACCGTCATTGAATAAGTAAACAAAATTTGCATAAAAATTGTACTTTTCTTTTGTTAAATGGATGCCTCTAAATTTGGTTATGACATAATTTACAAATTAATTTACGTAACTAACTTCTATATTCGTATATTTTTCTTCTGGCAAAAAACACTAAGTTGCAGATTTTTGCAGATATGAGCTTGAAACATCTGTATTAGGGTTTTCTGATACGCTGAATCTGACTGTTTGATTTTCATTAAAATTCTTTGACTTGCAGGGGATGTTTCCCCCCTCTTTAAAAAATCGGGTAAATTTTCTCAGGCTCGTAGCCTTTGATGAGTAATACTAAACTTAATAAAATTTATATATTTAGAATCAGCATTATAAACACATCAAAATTCCGTTTTTAAAAGTTTCGATTACTATTGAGCCATAGCGCTTGTTTTTTTTTATTACGAATATGTTATTACGTATATGAAGGGGTTCTCCCCTTAGTCAATGCCACGCTCTTTACGTTAAAAGTTAAAAAAAAATTTGATTCACAAACCCCTGAATCACAAAGGCCGTTTAATTAGAATAGATAGCTCTTTTGAAAACACTAAAAAAAACTGTAGCGTAAAGAGCGAGGCCTTGACTTGGGGGAGAACCCCCTAACATACTTTATAATTTCTGTTCGTTTTAAGTTCTAATGTTGCTTCTTACTTTCAGTTGAAAAAACTTGTTTGTTTTTTTTATTTAATTTCTGATCGTTTTTTAAATAATGCTTGGAAATCTGGCGCCCCCTGCATATAACTGTCCCTTACCCCAAATAAACATCCTCCGTGGAAAGATTCTCCCGAGTAACCCCCTCCTCTAGCCCCCCCCCCCAGAAAAAAATCCTTCCTGAAAATGTCTGTAGGCCTATACTTCCCAATAACCAATAAATAATGCTGGCAAGTCCGGCGCCCCCTTCATGGCAATTTCCCTTCCCCCATGAAAACTTTCTTCATGGACAGATCCTCCAACATAAGCCCTGACCCCCCCCCCCACTACCAAAAAAAAACCTCCTGAAAACTTCTGTATACTTCCCAATAACCAAGACTATATGTTAACATTGGGTAAAATTCATAACTTTTAGCCCTCCCTCTGGGAACTTCTGGGGATTAAGTCATCCTAAAAGAAATATTTATCATATTTTTGACCATGCTGAACAAAATGGCTATCTCAAAAATTTTAATCGGGTGACTTTGGGAAAAAAATGAGTATGGGAGGGGGCCTAGTTGCCCTCCATTTTTTTTGTCACTTAAAAAGGGCACTAGAACTTTTAATTTCCGTTCCAATGAGCCCTCCCACGATATTCTAGGACTACTGGGTCGATACGATCACCCCTGGAAAAAAATAAAAAAAATAAAAAAAAATAAACACGCATCCGTGATCTTTCTTCTGGCAAAAAATGTAAAATTCCACATTTTTGTAGATAGGAGCTTGAAACCTCTACAGTAGGGTTCCCTGATACGCTGAATATGATGGTGTGGTTTTCATTAAGGTTCTATAACTTTCAGGGGGTCTTTCCCCCTTTTTTTGAAAACTAGCCAAATTTTCTCAGGCGCATAACTTTTATGGGTAGCACTAAACTTGATGAAAGTTATATATTTGAAATTAGCATTGAAATCTGATTCTATTGATGTATCTATTGGTATCAAAAACCCGTTTTCTAGAGTTTCGGTTACCATTGAGCCGGGTCGCTCCTTACTTACAGTTCATTACCACGAACTGTTTGATACCTGTAAAAATAAGAAGCAACACGTTAAATACACGGTCTTGCTAAATATATTCTGAGATTTTCCGTTAAAGTACAATGTTTTGTAAAATGGATGTGACAATGAAATTACTAGGAAATTTTCTAAAATGTCTTTTTGCCTAATCGATAATGTTGAATTAACATCAAGCAGTTGCGAGCATGCATAAAGCCATGGCTAATTGTAGAAAAAGCCAAGACAGAGAGTCCGAGTGAGTGAGTTTTTTAAATTAATTTCTGTTCGTTTTTTGCTGATATAATGTTTTTCATGGAAAAAATAACATTTTACATCTTTTCAGTTTGTTCTATAAGAATCCATAGTATGGGTTGCTAATTGTATGTTGGAGAAACTTTTTAACAATTGACGAAAATGGTATAATTTAATTTTATAGAATCTGAAGTTGACCTGAAAAATAAAACTTTACATCATCCCAAAAGATTCTATCTATGCTCTTTGACAAACTGGATAAGCTTACACTCTTTTTATTTATTTAAATTGTATGATCAGAATTAGTAATAGTAGTATCCCTAGAAGTTTCAACTTATTACCTCCAGTCGTTCTCGATATAGGCTATATTAATGAGGTGTCTTATTGGCAACCATAAACCCAATGCCTTTTGATTTATTTTAAAGCAACATTTAATTTTAAAGCATTATGGACCAATTTCATAATTGTGGGGGGGGATAACATGCCTAATATCTCTAAAGATATAATAGCTGGGCCGTTCTACTATGTAGAGCAAAACTACTGTCTCAAAATTTTGACTGCATGCGTTCAGAAAATGAATGGGTTTGAGAGAAGGGCTGCTTGCCCTCCAATCTCTTTTTACTCTTAAAAAGGGCACCAGAACTTTTAATTTTGAAACGAATTAGCTCCTTTAAAAGTTTCAATGATATTTCTAGCTATTATAGAGTGGTTCTCCCGATGACGTTGCTTGTATGCCCCTTTGAAAACCTGCATGCATACAGTTTTTTCGTCAAATTAAAACTCCTAAACGTTCCCTATAAGTTTCATCTTAGTACCCTTAGCGTCATTAGTTACAGTAACTGTAGTGGTAGTACTAAAAGTATACATATAGCGTCTTCTGGCTAGTTGGCTATCTTTGTGAAAGTCCACATGCCCATAATTTCTTTTGTTTTAGTTCAACATACGCCGAAATATTCCTTAGAAGCTTCACCCTAATACCCTTAGCTTGCACATTAGCAATAGCTGTAGCAGCATTAGTAGCAGTATGCACATAGCACCTTTAGTTTCTTCGGCATCCTTTTTAACATACGCTGAAAGTTTCAGCTTCATACATACCATCAACCGTTCCTGAAGCATTTCACATGCGTCCTCTTGACAACCTGTGTGGGCATAGTGTGCTTCAAATTAGTTCCATACAGTTTCTATGTATCCCAAATTTTTCGCCTTAATGTCCTTAGTTTTAAAGGCAGTAGTAGTAGTAGCAGTAAAATTAATTGTAGGGACCTAAGCTTTAATGGCAGTAGTAGTAATAGAAGTAGTAATAATATGAAAGTAGCGGTAGTATGAGTAGAAGGAGTAGCATTAGGATGCAAATATTTTCTTTTGGTTAGTTCAACATTCCTCACAACAAGTCCTTTTATTTTAAAATTCCCACCCCAAACTGTTTGTAATATATTGCCGTTAAACCCTTATCACAACCTGCATACAGAGGGCGTCTTCTGGTTCAGTTCATCTTCCTCCCTCGAATTTCGTTGAAAATTTCACCTACATACCCTTAGGCACAGTTGTCATAGTAGTCACAGTAGTAGTATCGATATTACTAGTAATAGTGTTGAATAGCGGTAGTACTACTAGCAGCAGTAGTATTAACCTATTGCCTTTTGGTCGGTAGAGCATCTCTTTCATCAAGTCTTGGAAGTTTCAATTTAATATAATTAGCCATCGCTATGACATTGCTGATATGTCCTTTTGATAACCTGTATGTTCATATACTTCTTGAAGTTTTCATCTCAATGCTCTTAGCCCTACAAGTACTTGCAATAGAAGTAATAGTAGTAGTAAATGTAGCAGTAGGCTATTAGCCAAACAGTAGGCTATTATTAGTAGTAGTGAGCACAATTTGCCTTTTGGTGAGTTGATAATCCCCTTTAAGTATTCTCTGAAAGTTTCACCTTGCTACCCCAAGTGAATATTAAGATCCACTCATTTAAATAAGATCATGCACATAACTTCTATTGATCTAGTTCGCGATCTCCCTCAATATTGTGAATGGAATAGTGTGGTAGCATTAGTAGTGGTATTTGAGGTGCTATTGGTAGCATGCAAATACTGTCTTTTTGATCATCTACCTTATTACTTCTTAAATTTTCCAAATTAATATACTCAGCTATTCCTGTGTTGCACCCTTTTGACAATCCGTATACACATAAAGTGTTTTGATTTAGTTCAACACTCCCCTCAACATTCTCTGAAAGTCTCACCTGATTACCCATCGTCTTCTTGGAAAGTAAAAATCGAACATGAATAAATACCTTTCTCAATAACATATACTAGGTGTAAACATTGAACAAATGGCCTAACTTACAGCCCCTGTCCTGAGGACTGTGAGGAGGTTGACATCCCCAAAGAAATAATAACTGGACCTTTCAACAAGGGTGAACAGAATAGCTCTCTTAAAAATTTCATCGGATATGTTTTGGGGATAGATAGGCTGGGGGAGGAAGCTGATTGCCCTCCATTCCCTTTTGACTCTTAAAAAGGGCACCAAAACTTCCAACTTACTATCAAATGAGCTCCATCCGATCCAAAGTTTATACGACTATCCGTTAAATAAAAACCTTATTTGCACCAGGTATAACTTACAATCCTTGCTAATTGGCTCTGGGGGATTGTGTCCACCCTAAAGACATTGTTTGTGATTTTTGAGCTATTGGTAACAAAATGGCTATCTTACAATTTCAATTGAATACATTTTGGGAAAAAAGGATGTCAGAAAGGGAGGCTACTTGCTCTCCATCATAGTTACTCTTAAAAAGAAACTAGAAATATTAATTTTCAATCAAATAAGCCTTTTCTAAGGTTTACACAACCAACCCTTCAATAAAAACCTTATATACCCCTGAGACATGACTTAAAACCCTCACCCCCAGACATCGAGGGATTCTGTCAACCCCACAGGTCTTGTTATATGATTTTTGGACTATTTTTTAACAAATGGCTATCTCAAAATTTTATCGGATGCATTTGTGGAAAATACGACGTAGGAGGGTGGCTGCCCCCGATTAGTTTGACTCTTAAAAAGGAAACTAGAACATCTGATTTCCCAACCAATGAGCCTCCTCCGAGGTTTATACGGCCATCCTTTCTTTAAAAACTTTATTTGCCTGGGGGGGAGGTCATCCTCAAATACATAATTTCCAGATCTATTAACTATGCTGAAAAAATGGTTATCTCAAAGTTTTGATTGGATGTGTTTGGGGAAATGGTGGGTGTGGGAGGGGGTTCACCGCCCTCTAATCACTTTCGACCATTAAGAAAGGCACTAGCGCCTTCAATTTCCAATCGAATGAGCCTTTTTAGAAGTTTCTACAACAAATGATGGGCATCTAAAAATTTGTATCACATGGATTTCAGGAAAATACGAAATGTAGGGGGGGGGGTATCCGCCCTCTGATCACTTTGAATCTTAAAAAGGGTACTAGAACTTCTGGTTACCAATCTAGTGAACCCCCTCCAATGTTAATATGACAACCCTTTCTATAAAACTTTATATGCCCCCATGGCATAATTTACAACCCTTGCCCTGAGGGCTGTGGGGGGGGGATTCTCATCCTCAAAGACATAATTTCCAGACGTTTTAACTAAGCTGAACAAAACGGCTATCTCAAAAAAAATATTTGGATGTGTCTGGGGAAACGGTGGACATGGGAGGGGGCTCACCGCCCTCTAATCACTTTCGACTATTAAGAAAGGCCCTAGCCCCTTTAATTTCCAATTGAATGAGCCTTTTTAGAAGTTTCTACAACAACAAATGGGCATCTCAAGATTTCTATCAGATGCATTTCCGGAAAATACGAGGTGTGGCGGGAGGACGGGGTATCCACCCTCTGATCACTCTTAATCTTAAAGAGGGCACTCGAACTTCTGATATCCAATGAGCCCCCGAAGTGGATACGATCACCCTTTCTATATAAACATTAAATGCCCAAAGGGCATAACTTACAACCCTTGCCCTGAGGGCTGTGGAGGGGTTGTCATCTTCGAAGATATAATTCCGGGACTTTTCAACTACGTTGAACAAAATGGCTATCTCAGAATTCTGATTGGATGTTCTGAAAATAATAAAAAGAAAAAAAATACATTTTGCCCACATCGCTCTTTACTTAGGCAGCGCTATTGCGCTGCCTATGATTTCATTGAAAAAAGCCAATTTTTATTGGTTTCATCTAAGCATCAATCACCCAAAAAATGGTTCAATAAAAAACTTGTAAATTTTTAAGTCTATTGTAATCTTTTTGATTCCAAAAAATGAACATTCATATGTAACAGAGGAAAGTGAAAAAAAAAATTCGAGATGAAGGGGCTTATTTTAGAAAATAGCTGAGTAAGTGAACAGAAATTTCAGGAATGGATCCACAGCCTCAATAATATCCTATAAATATATTTTGAAGTACCTAATTCCATTCCCTCCCCTCTAAAGAGCACTGACCGTTGATAATCTTTGTGTTATGAAAGTGAAACTTGAGAAGCAGACCTACTGATCAAACAAGGCCCAAGGAAAGTGTTTTCAGCCTTACACCTTTGCTTGATTTCAGTTTAAAAGATACTAAGATATTAATTCAATGTCACTGCTATTCATTTTTTCTGAAAAAATTAGGGGACAATAAAGTTTGAACCAGTAACCTCTCAATCTGCATTTGAATGTTCTACCACTGATCTATAAGCTACATATATTTTCTATTAACAAATACTATATTTGAACAATAAGAGACAAATTGCATAGTTTACAGCCCTTTTGGTAGAGGCTGCGGGGTCATGTTATCCTCAAAAGCATTGTCATTAGACTTTTCAACTACGCTGAATCAAATAGCTAACTTAAAACTTTAATTAAACAACTCTGAGGAAAAATTTGAGGAGGGGGGCTGGGTACCCTCTAATCTTTCTGGCCACTTAAAAAGGAACTAGAACTTTTGATTTCCATTTAAGTGAGCTCTATTACCATCCTAGTCCATCAATGAGTGTCCAAGACGAGTGGTTAGCGCTCCAGACTTGAAAGCCTGAGGTCAGGGGTTCACGTCCTGATGTTGCTGGTTATTTGGTATGGAGCGGGGGTCAATGGTCTGACCCTGTAAGCTCAGCCAGAGTCGACCCAGCTCTAAATGGGTACTGGAGAAATATGGGCGGAAAATACGGGAAGCGTCGGATGATTTGCCCCCAACCACGCATTGCACTCCTGGCCGAAGGCATTGAACCAGGAGATCGGTACCTGCAAAATGCGGACCTTTGGTCAGCATGCGAACAAGTTAAGTTTAAGTTAAGTTTTATTACCATGAGCTGTTTGTTAATTGTAGGCTACTGGGTAAATACATATTTTATGAATGCTAAACTTTACGTTTGATTAACCTAAACCACTACCAATTCACTAAGCTATGTTTGAGAGAGTGAAATTCTATTTAAATCAGTAATATTATACATCTTTCAAAGGTAGTGAAAATAAATAGCAAATTGATAAAACCAACACTCTTCTTCATTTTGCAGGCATTTTAAACATTATCAAAGTGAATGCAAGAAATTGTATCTAGAGAGAAACAATTTATTTTAAAAAATAGATGGTGACAAACTAACCTTAAGGAAACAGCGTCATTAACTCTATTTGCAATAATACTCTCTTGATTTTGCACTTTTGTGCCATTTTGATCCCTGTGGGGCAGCAGAATTTGAAAAAAACTCTGAAAAACATTAGCAGAGAAAAAGGGGCTTAATATTTAACAGGGTATACACATGGTCACAGAAATGTCCAGCAAATGATAGCACATTCTTATTTTTAAAGCTATGGATAGCTGAATTACTCACCTCTTCCCTCTTTTTTTATGCTCCGAAACAATTTACACTATTTGATGACAAACAAAGGAGCTGTTATGCACACATTTTGCACATTTCACATTTTAGTAAAATTATGTGCTATGCTAAGAATTTATAATCTATTGTACTAAGGAAAGCTATTTAGCAGTATTGATTGGAAAGTTTAGCAGTGCAAAATTCACCCCTTGCAAGAATCTGCTTATTTTTTATTTTTTTTTCATTGCATAAAGGTAGTGAGCCAAGCGCCTGCCTTAACTCTTAAGAAGCATTTGCCTTAATTAGCATTTGCCTTAATCTTAAGAAGCATTTGCCTTAAGAAGCATTTGCCTTAAGAAGCATTTGCCTTAATCTTAAGAAGCATTTGCCTTAATTCTAAGTTGGACTTTAGTGAATTAAAATTATTCTGGATTTGAGTGCTGCTAATAGGCTATTGTGATATGGCAAGAAAATGAAAATATATTAGCCCAGTAAAGGGTATGGACAAGTGTGCAGCATGTGAAGATAATCTGAATGTAAGCTCAATTGCTATGAACTGCAATGCAAGCGAGCATGGTTGTGTGGGTATTGTGGGACTAGAGAAGAGCGCTCAGTTGACAAAAGAGGTTGATCTTGAATATTCTCTCACAGACCTTTGTGGTATAGTATATGATATAAGGAAGGAATTAATGCTAGGGAATAGCAGTAATGTTAGACCCAAGGGAAATTATTTTGATGAGGAGTGCGAGAGTTGTAGGAGGGGAGTGATAGAAGCTTTTAAGAGTTTGAAGGGTAGTGTGCCACATGAAACGTACGAGCGATTAGAATTGTATCGAGAGAAGAGGAAGGGATATAGAAATCTAATCATAGGCAGCGCGCTAGCGCTGCCCAAGTAAAGAACGATGTGGGCACAAGGTGTTTTTTTTTTTCTCCATACCCGGGCACTTCGTATCGAAGGATTTGTCGTAGAAACTTCGAAAAGGGCTCATTCGATTGGAAATTGGAGCGGCTAGTGCCCTTTTTAATTGTCGAAAATGATTGGAGGGCAACTAGCTCCCCCCACGCCCATCATTCCCCCTCAACCCTCGGGGCAAGGGTTTTAAGTTATGCCCTGAGGGCATCTAAGATCAATGTTGACACAATGTAGTTTATTATTTTTTTTTCTCTTTAAAGCAGGGCACTTCATATAGAAGGGGTCGTCGTAGAGACTTCAAAAGCGGTTCATTCGATTGGAAAACAAGAGTTCTAGTGTGGTAAAGCTTTCTAATTTAGTTAATTATTAAATTAGTAAAAATATATATGACGCAAATATAAAGTTTTCAAAATACCACTTTTTAAGATAAGGATACAAATCGTGGAATGTGTGGGCTTGGAGGGAACTTGCTCAATAACCAATTTCCTGGCTAAATGCGTCAATTTACCGGAAGAACGTGGTTAGGTTTTTCATATATATACCCCGATTTTTGGGACTGAAGGCAGACTTTTTGACTTACCGGGTGAACCTCTGCCCGTTTGTTCTCTCATTAGAAATACCTTGGACTTTGTCTTATAATCATTGAACAGAATCACAAGGAAAACTGCTGTTGAACTTACCAGACGCTTTTTAAGGTGAACAAACACCAAATCGATATTACTGAGATGAGGGCACAACAAAAAGGTAAAAATTCAGAAAATTCCATCTCAAGCTTTTTCAAACTGATTTTCAAGCTAAAAATTTAGCTATTGTTGAATATAGTTTTGAAAAAAAAAAGATATTTATTCTTTTAGAAAAGGATAAACCTTGAATATGTGAATTACTACAGTTAAACCTAGTATTATGCAAAAAAAAACTTGTCTCAGGTTTTTGACAACCCTTGAGCACACGTAACTGCTTTAATGAGCACATGTAGCGCGTAGTGCATAGACGTAGTGTGATTTTTTTTTTGCGCATCATAGCGCATAGAACTGTAATTATATTTGCAAACTCGTGTTACTAAGAAATGAACAGTAAATCGCTCCCCGGAGAAAAAGACTTACCTAGCCGGAAGTGGAAAGAACCACTTATTATAAAGGCTTATTAGCCTGAACTTGGGAATATTTCATAACTGCTTTAATGATTATGGGATTGATTACATATGTTTTTAAATATTGGTATTATAGGAAACATCAAACCCCAGAGGGAAGGATGTAAGAACCCCTGTCTGCACGAAACCATAATATCTCGCAAAGAAATTAATGAATTTCAAGAAAAAAAAGAAGAACTTTTATCTGCAACCGCAGACAACGGTTGGCACTACGAGTGCATAAATATGAAAATAAAAGAGTACGATAAATAGTGAAGTGAGTTCTTTGCTATGACAGTAGTAATACTTTTGATTGTAATTAAATTGGTATTTTGAGCGTTTTTCTAATTGAAAAAAAGAGATATAACACATTTTAGTGTTATTTTTTGATAAATTTACTTTGAAAAAAAAAATGCTTTGTGCATATTTAAATTACTATATAGTGTTTTAAAATAACTTTTAAAAATTTAACCAAATGTATGTTTTGGTAAATGGTGTATCTAAGTTTTGTTACTTAACAATGCTTGCGTAAGTTATTACACAATGCTTGTGTATATACTATGTTTTTAATTTACTTTAAATTTTAACTAGTGATGTAATGTTATATGTAAATGTTTGACCTCGAGTCAAAGTATTAATAATTTATAAATAATCAGTTTAGTATTTAAGTTTGAAAGAATAATCCAGAAAGGAATATAATGTTTCAATTCCAGCGGGATATTATTTTTGGAGTGATAAAAAAAAAGTGGAGAAAGTAATTAAAGTAATTAACTTTCGAATGTATTGATATATACGAAAATATGAGTGTTTAATATGGTATTTTAAGTGTTTAATAATTAATGCTAATTTTAATATGTAAAGAATATAAATACAATTAAAATAAACCCGAAACGGAATGTTTCTATTTTAGCGGCGCATTGTGTTTAGAAAACGAGTAAGAAAATAATTAGCCTCTTACTTAACAAAAAAAAAAATTATTTCTATATATTAGTGAGTGATTTTTTTTCCTTATGTATACAAACGTTAATGCTTTGTTTGTATGCTGATATCAATTTTCTTTCTTTAGATCACAGACCTAGTTGTTTTTTTTACAACCTATTTTTGGTAAATTTTTGCCGATATCAACCAAAGTTGGATGCAACTTCAGCCAATTTGGGTTTATGTTTGATGCTAATATCAACCAATTTCTGGTGCATTGCAAGAGCTTGTAGTTAGTATCTCCCACGATAATGTTTGTATCCAGGACCGATATATTTACCTTGTCCAAAATCAACGTCAACAGAATCCAATAATAAGTGAGAATTTACTGCTAATTTATTGACTGAAAGTGAAGCTAAATCAGTAATTTTTAATGCTTAAGATGTATAAGCAAATGGCTTATAGCCTAAACATTCATTAAGTTAATGTAAAATGTGAAGAAAATGTAAAGTGTTGTGTTTAAAGAAATCTGTGGTTACAAAACAAATTGTTATATGTAATTTACCCAAGGCATTTCTAAAACGAAAAAAAATAAACGGTATATCAGCCACGTCACACAGATAAATTAAATTATTAAGGGGAATTAAATTTAAACTCAAATAATTCATAAACTTGTCTAATATTACTTGAAATTTAATTTTAGCAAAACCATTAATATTATGTTTAAGCCGCTTGGGGTCAAGTTAAAACAGAGGATGCATATGAAGAGGGTAAAAGAGTAATTGTCAGTCCTAGAGACAGAGAAAAAGAGAAACAAGGATGAATTTCAAATTAAAATCCTTCGACAAAAAAAAAGCAACATGGCCATTATTGGCCCGGAAACATGACCCTTAGGAAACCCATTGAGATTAGATGCACATAATGACCCAAAGATGGCAGCATAATAGCTTTAAACGAAATTAATTTGTTTTAAAAGTAAAATATTGAGAATTGGGATAATTCTTCTTTAAATGGAGAGTATTGTGGTAAAGCTTTCTTATTTAGTTAATTTTTAAATTAGTAAAACTATATATGACGCAAATATAAAGTTTTTAAAATATCACTTTTTAAGATGAGGATACAAATCGTGGAATGTGTGGGCTTGGAGGGAAATTGCTCAATAACCAATTTCCTGGCTAAATGCGTCAATTTACCGGAAGAACGTGGTTAGGTTTTTCATATATATACCCCGATTTTTGGGACTGAAGGCAGACTTTTTGACTTGCTGGGTGAACCCCTGCCCGTTTGTTTTCTCATTAGAAATACCTTGGACTTTGTCTTATAATCGTAAGTGTCTAAGTATCTATTTATATTTTATTGTTTTTTTATTGAGACTTGTGGGCTACTTGGGACAGCCAGTCCCTGTAGCCAGAAAATATCCAATTTTTTTATCTGATAAATGAATAAAAGTATTGTATTTTAGACGAACTCTCTATGATCTAGTTTTAGCCTCTCGAACATACTCAGTCGGTACGCCTCATTAGTTCGGTCATAGCCTAAGGCACGCTACCAAAGTTCAATTACCTTAGGGCCAGAGTTTATCTCCCCTATTAAGGGAGAATAAAGGCATCTACGACTACAACCCTCAAATACCACAAATACTACTTCACAACACTAGTACCCTTTTTAATAGTCGAAATTGATTGGAGGGCAACTAGCCCCCCCCCCGTCCATAATTCACCCAAACACATCCAATCAAAATTTTTAGATAGCCATTTTGTTTAGCGTTGGCTAGTTGATTTCCAGATAGAAAATATGTTTTTGAGAAGGACACTCCCCCACAACCCTCAGGGCAAGGGTTTTAAGTTATGCCTTGGGGGCATATAAGGTTTATATAGAAGGCGGTGTCGTAGAAACTTCAAAACAGGTTCATTTGATTGGAAATTCAAAGGGCTAGTGCCCTTTTTAATAGTCAAAAGTAATTGGAGGGCAACTAGACCCCCCCCCCACGCCCATCATTCCCCCCTAAAAAATCCAATCAAAATTGTGAGATAGCCATTTTGTTCAGCGTAGTTGATTTCCAGATAGAAAATATGTTTTTGAGGAGGACACTCCCCCGAAACCCTCAGGGCAAGGGTTTTAAGTTATGCCCTGGGGGCATATAAGGTTTTTATTGAAGGCATTGTCATAGAAACTTCAAAACAGGCTTATTCGATTGGAAATTCAAAGGGCTAGTACCATTTTTAATAGTCGAAAATGATTGAAGGGCAACTAGCCCCCCCCCCCCCCACGCCCATCATTCCCCAAAGCCCATCCAATCAAAATTTTGAGATAGCCATTTTGTTCAGCGTAGTTGATTTCAAGATAGACAATGTGTTTTTGAGGACGAGACTCCCCCACAACCCTCAGTGCAAGGGTTGTAAATTATGCCCTGGGGGGCATATAAGGTTTTTTATAGAAGGCGTTGTCGTAGAAACTTCAAAAAAGTTCATTCGATTGGAAATTCAAAGGGCTAGTGCCCTTTTTAAAAGTCAAAAGTGATTGGAGGGCAACTAGTCGAAAGTGATTGGAGGGCAACTATCCCCCCACGCCCATCATTCCCCCAAACACATCCAATTAAAATTTTTGAGATAGCCATTTTGTTCAGCGTAGTTGATTTAAAGACAGAAAATGTGTTTTTGAGGAGGAGACTCCCCCAAAACCCTCAGGGCAAGGGTTTTAAGTTATGCCCAGGGGGCATATAAGGTTTTTATAGAAGGCGCTGTCGTTGAAACTTCAAAAAACCTCATTTTATTGGAAATTCAAAGGGCTAGTGCCCTTTCTAACAGTCGAAAGTGATTGGAGGGCAACTAGCCCCCCCCCCATGCCCATCATTTCCCCAAACACATCCAATCAAAATTTTGAGATAGCCATTTTGTTGAGCGTAGTTGATTTCAAGATAGAAAATGTGTTTTTGAGGAGGAGACTCCCCAACAACCCTCAGGGCAAGGGTTTTAAGTTATGCCCAGGGGGGCATATAAGGTTTTTTATAGAAGGCGATTGGAAATTCAAAGGGCTAGTGCCCTTTTTAATAGTCTAAAGTGATTGGAGGGCAACTAGCCCCCCCCCCCCACGCCCATCTTTCCCCCCAACACTTCCAATCAAAATTGTGAGATAGCCATTTTGTTCAACGTAGTTGATTTCCAGATAGAAAATAGGTTTTTGAGGAGGACACTCCCCTAAAACCCTCAGGGCAAGGGTTTTAAGGTATGCCCTGGGGTCATATACGGTTGTATAGGAGGCGTTATCGTAGAATGTTCAAAACAGGCTGATTCGTTTGCGAATTCAAAGCGGTCGTCCCCTTTTTAATAGTCGAAAGTGATTGGAGGGTAATTAGCCCCCCACCCCCACGCCCATCATTCCCCCACACACATCCAATAAAAATTGTGAGATAGCCATTTTGTTCAGCGTAGTTGATTTCCAGATAGAAAATATGTTTTTGAGGACACTCCCCCATAACCCTCAGGGCAAGGGTTTTAAGCTATGCCCTGGGGGCATATGAGGTTTTTATTGAAGGCGTTTTCGTAGAAACTTCAAAACAGGGTCATTTGATTGGAAATTCAAAGGGCTAGTGCCCTTTTTAATAGTCGAAAGTGATTGGAGGGCAACTAGCCCCCCCACGCCCATCCTTCCCCCAAGCACATCCAATTAAAAATTTTGAGATAACCATTTTGTTCAGCGTAGTTGATTTAAAGACAGAAAAAGTGTTTTTGAGGAGGAGACTCCCCCACAACCCTCAGGGCAAGGGTTTTAAGTTATGCCCTGGGGGCATATAAGGTTTTTATGGAATGCACTTTCGTTGAAACTTCAAAAAAAGCTCATTTTATTGGAAATTCAAAGGGCTAGTGCCCTTTTTAACAGTCGAAAGTGATTGGAGGGCAACTAGCCCCCCCCCCCACGCCCATCTTTCCCACAAACACATCCAATTCAAATTGTGAGTTAGCCATTTGATTCAATGTAGTTGATTTCCAGATAGAAAATAGGTTTTTGAGGAAGACACTCCCCCACACCCCTCAGGGCAAGAGTTTTAAGTTATGTCCTGGGGGCATATAAGGCTTTGATAGAAGGCATTGTCGTAGAAACTTCAGATCAGGCTCATTCGATTGGAGATTCAAAGGGATAGTGCTCTTTTTAATAGTCTAAAGTGAATGGAGGGCAACTAGCCCCCCCCCCCCACGCCCATCATTCCCCCCTAAAACATCCAATCAAAATTCTGAGATAGCCATTTTGCTCAAAGTAGTTGATTTCCAGATAGAAAATATGTTTTTGAGCAGGACACTCCCCACAACCCTCAGGGCAAGGGTTTTAACTTATGCCCTGGGGGCATATAAGGTTTTTATTGAAGGCGTTGTCATAGAAACTTCAAAAAAGGCTACTCGATTGGAAATTCAAAGGGCTACAGCCGTTTTTAATAGTCGAAAGTGATTGAAGGGCAACTAGCCCCCCCCCCCCCACGCCCATCGTTCCCCAAACACATCCAATCAAAATTTTGAGATAGCCATTTTGTTTAGCGTAGTTGATTTCAAGATAGAAAATGTGTTTTTGAGGAGGAGACTCCCCAACAACGCTCAGGGCAAGGGTTTTAAGTTATGCCCAGGGGGGCATATAAGGTTTTTTATAGAAGGTGATTGGAAATTCAAAGGGCTAGTGCCCTTTTTAATAGTCGAAAGTGATTGGAGGGCAACTAGCCCTCCCCCCCCCCACTCCCATCATTACCCCAGACACCTCCAAATAAAATTGTGAGATAGCCATTTTGTTCAACGTAGTTGATTTCCAGATAGAAATTAGGTTTTTGAGGAGGACACTCCCCCAAAACCTTCAGGGCAAGGGTTTTAAGTTATGCCCTGGGGGCATATAAGGCTTTTATAGAAGGCGTTGTCGTAGAAACTTCAAGACAGGCTCATTCGATTGGAAATTCAAAGGGCTAGTGCCCTGTTTAATAGCCGAAAGCGATTGGAGGGCAACTGCCCCCACTCCCAACAGTTCCCCCAACATATCCAAACAAAATTTTGAGATAGCCATTTTGTTCAGCGTAGTTGATTTCCGGATAGAAAATATGTTTTTGAGGACACTCCCCCATAACCCTCAGGGCAAGGGTTTTAAGCTATGCCCTGGGGGCATATGAGGTTTTTATAGAAGGCGTTGTCGTAGAAACTTCAAAAAAAGGTCATTCGATTGTAAATTCAAAGGGCTAGTGCCCTTTTTAATAGTCGAAAGTGATTGGAGGGCAACTATCCCCCCCACGCCCATCATTCCCCCAAACACATCCAATTAAAAATTTGAGATAGCCATTTTGTTCAGCGTAGTCGATTTAAAGAGAGAAAATGTGTTTTTGAGGAGGAGACTCCCCCAAAACCCTCAGGGCAAGGGTTGCCCAGGGCAAGGTTATGCCCAGGGGGCATATAAGGTTTTTATAGAAGGCGCTGTCGTTGAAACTTCAAAAAAAGCTCATTTTATTGGAAATTCATAGGGCTAGTGCCCTTTTTAACAGTCGAAAGTGATTGGAGGGCAACTAGCCCCCCCCCATGCCCATCATTTCCAAAAACACATCCAATCAAAATTTTGAGATAGAAAATTTGGTTCAGCGTAGTTGAACCAGGTTCAGCGTAGTTGGAGGCGAATGGAGTTCGTCCGGAATGATGCAGACCTTGTCTGCTGACCACGTGCCTCTGGATATGGGGTCATCCCCTAACTAAACACTCCGATCAGGGTGGCTGCAACCTCATGTTGCGGGTGGAGCCCACCCCGGGAATATCAGTATCTAGGTTAAACCTAGCTCTAATCAGATTGGAGGCCTAGGGTCGGTTGGTCTAGCGACCATCCACCTGAAAATCAAGTGCTACGCAAAGTGACTACATAGCCTCGGATCCGGACCTCCTTTTAAGATCGCGACCTACGCGCGTCAACGGACATGCTGACGACGTCAGAAAGACTGACAGACTGAATTGTGCTGATGTCCAGCTTCGCCTCCATGCACAGCGATCGGAAAGAAAACCAGTAGCAGTGGATATTGGGAAACTAAAGGAGCCATATACTCGCCAGAAGTATAGTGTTGAGATATCAAATCGCTTTGAGCTCCTGGGCACACTCAACAACAGCAAAGACGCCTGGAAGTATTTTAAATCACAGACCAGCGAAGCAGCACAGCTGGTGCTTGGCAAGCGGAGTTTCCCGAAGAAATCGTGGCTAACTGACGAAACACTGCAGGTCATAGAGCAAAGGCGGAGGGCAAGACTTCTTGGGGACATGGCCACCTATCGGAGGCTCAATGGAGTGCGGAACAGACTTATTCACTGAGACCAAACTCAGTTTGTTGCAAGGAAAGCCGATGAAATCGAACTAGCAGCAAAAAAGAAAGACATGGGTAGCCTGTTCAAGCACCTCCGCGATCTCACAGAAAATAAAACACCAGCATTGGGACCCGTCCTATCCAGGTATGGAACACTTCTCTCTGATGAGGGTTCTTGTCTCGAGCGGTGGAAGGACAACTTCTGCTCACTCCTGAACAACACTAACCCGTCTATGCCTTCTACTGATAGTCCCAGCCAACCTGGCAGTCCAAGATCCGAAACAGATACTCCTCCAGACGAGCCTTTCAGCCCCTCAGAAATTGGAAATGCAGTAAAAAGGCTCAAGAACAATAAAGCTGCCGGTATCTGTGGCCTGAGTGCAGAGCTGCTAAAATATGCAGGTCCTGTTATGCTCCTGTTTCTCCACCCCCTGTTCTCTACAATCTGGCAAACCGAGATAATTCCCGAAGATTGGCGGAAGGGTGTCATTATCCCTTTATGGAAGAGTAAAGGTTCTAGAAGCGACTGCTTGAACTACCTTGGAATAACCCTACTGTCTGTCCCAGGAAAACTTTTCTCAATGGTCCTGCTAGATCAATGTTGAAATATCATTAGTAAAATCCGGCGACCGGAGCAAGCTGGTTTCATGTCGGACCGTTCAACCATCGAGCAGATTTTTACGATCCGACAAATCATAGAAAAAGCCACGGAGTTCCGACAAAAAGCTTTTTTTTACCTTCGTCGACGTCCGTGCTGCGTTCGACTCAGTGGACCGAGAAGCTCTTTGGCGGATTCTAGAATCGACATGCTTCCCTAAGAAATACTGCAGGCTCTTCAAAGCTCTACACCCTGGGACGGAGAGCTGTGTTCAAGTGAACGGCCGCCGCAGCCCGTTCTTCCAAATCACGACAGGAGTGCGCCAAGGATGTGCAGTTGCCCCAGAGCTCTTCAGTGTCATTATAGACTACGTTATGACTAGGACTACTTCATGTCTCAGCTTTGGACTCAAGTTTGGAGATCGTGTCATTACAGATGCTGATTTTGCCAATGACTTAGCCATTCTGGCGGACTCCATGGAGCAGTTGCTGGAAGTGCTTCGAATCCTACTAGAAGAGGCTGCAAAAGTAGGACTGCAGATAAACTGGACTAAAACGAAAATTATGGCTATAGACCCATCCTCTCCTGCTGCCAATCCTTCAGTTAGCCTAGATAGCACCACTAGCATTGGACCACAAGTTGTCCAAAGGTTCACTTACTTGGGCTCCATAACTTCTTCCGATGGCTCGCTTCTTTCTGAACTACAAGCGAGAATATCCAAAGCGTCTTCTGCCATGAGCAGACTGAACCGTTACCTCTGGCGAAAACCAAACATCAGTCGCACAACGAAGCTGCGGATTTTCAACGCCCTCGTCGGCTCTGTGATGCTCTATGGAGCTGAGACGTGGCAAGTTTCAGCCGCAACCCTCAAGACAATTGATGTCTTTCAGTCGAAGAGCCTGAGGAGGATCGAAGGTCTACGATGGTTCGACTTTTTCAGCAATGAGAAGCTGCTGCAGCTCACCAAGCAGTCTCGGTTTTCGACCCAAGCAGCCGAGCGAACACTACGATGGTTCGGACACCTACTTCGAATGCCTCCACACACACCTGCGAAAACGATCCATGACTTCGACCCTGTCAAAGCTGGTTGGGAGTGACCTCACGGCCGACCGAAGAAACGATGGTCTGACAGCCTGTTCGAGTTCCTGGCGATGGCAAAGATCAGGTTGAGCGATGTGCAAACGCTTGCCATGGACCGAAGTGGATGGAGGAGGCAGACGTCACTCTCTACGCCAAGCAGCGCCCGGCAGGAGACATAAGTCAAAGTAAAAAGTTAAGTAGTTGATAGATAGAAAATGTTTTTTTGAGGAGGAGACTCCCCAACAACCCTCGGGGCAAGGGTTTTAAGTTATGCCCAGGGGGGCATATAAGGTTTTTTATAGAAGGCGATTGGAAATTCAAAGGGCTGTTGCCTTTTTTAATAGTCGAAAGTGATTGGAGGGCAACTAGCCCTCCCCCCCGCGGCCCATCTTTCCCCCAAACACATCCAATCAAAATTGTGAGATAGCCATTTTGTTCAACGTAGTTGATTTCCAGATAGAAAATAGGTTTTTGAGGAGGACACTCCCCAAAAACCCTCAGGGCAAACGTTTTAAGTTATGCCTTGGGGGCGTATAAGGCTTTTATAGAAGGCCTTGTCGTATAAACTTCAAAACAGGCTCATTCGATTTGAAATTCAAACGGCTAGTGCCCTTTTTAAGAGTCGGAAGTGATTGGCGGTCAAATAGCCCCCCCCCCCATGCCCGTTCTCCCCCGAAACACATCCAATCAAAATTTTGAGATAGCCATTTTGTTCAGCGTAGTTGATTTCAAGATAGAAAATGTGTTTTTGAGGAGGAGACTCCCCCACAACCCTCGGGGCAAGGGTTTTAAGTTATGCCCTATGGGACATATAAGGTTTTTTATAGAAGGCGATTGGAAATTCAAAGGGCTAGTGCCCTTTTTAATCGTTGAACGGGATTGGCTGGTAGATAGCCCCCCCCCCCATGCCCATCATTTACCACAACACTTCCAATCAAAAGTCTTAGATAGCCAGTTTGTTCAACAGAGTTGATTTCCAGATAGAAAATAGGTTTTTGAGGAGGACACTCCCCAAAACCTTCAGGGCAAAGGTTTTAAGTTATGCCCTGGGGGCATATAAGGCATTTATAGAAGGTTTTGTCGCAGAAACTTTAAAACAGGTTTATTTGATTGGAAATTCAAAGGGCTAGTGCCTTTTTAATAGTCAAAAGTGATTGGAGAGCAACTAGCCCCCCCTCCGACAACGCCCATCATTCCCACGAACACATCCAATCAAAATTGTGAGATAGCCATTTTGTTCTGCGTAGTTGATTTCCAGATAGAAAATATGTTTTTGAGGACAATCCCCCACAACCCTAAGGGCAAGGGTTTTAAGCTATGCCCTGGGGGCATATATGGTTATGGTTTTTATTGAAGGCGTTGTCGTAGAAACTTCAAAACAGGGTCATTTGATTGAAAATTCAAAGGGCTAGTGCCCTTTTTAATAGTCAAAAGTGATTGGAGGGCAACTAGCCCCCCCCCCCCCCACGCCCATCATTCCCCCGAACAATCTAATCAAAATTTTGAGATAAGCATTTTGTCAGCGTAGCTGATTTTCAGATAGAAAATATCATTTTGAGGAGGACACTCCCCCAAAACCCTCGGGGCAAGGGTTTTAAGTTATGCCCTGGGGGCATATTATGTTTTTATAGAAGGCGCTGTCGTTGAAACTTCAAAAAAAGCTCATTTTATTGGAAATTCAAAGAGTTCTAGTACCCTTTTTAACAGTCGAAAGTGATTGGAGGGTAACTAGCCCCCGCCCCCCACACCCATCTTTCCCACAAACACATCCAATTCAAATTGTGAGATAGCCATTTTTTTCAACGTAGTTGATTTCCAGATAGAAAATAGGTTTTTGAGGAAGACACTCCCCCCACACCCTTCATGGCAAGAGTTTTAAGTTATGCCCTGGGGGCATATAAGGCTTTTATAAAAGGCGTTGTCGTAGAATCTTCAGATCAGGCTCATTCGATTGGAAATTCAAAGGGCTGGTGCCCTTTTTAATAGCCGAAAGTTATTGGAGGGCAACTAGCCCCCCCCCCCCACGCCCATCATTCCCCTAAAACTTCCAGTCAAAATTTTGAGATAAGCATTTTTTCAGCTTAGCTGATTTTCAGATAGAAAATATCATTTTGAGGAGGACACTCCCCCAAAACCCTCGGGGCAAGGGTCTTAAGTTATGCCCTGGGGGCATATAAAGTTTTTATAGAAGGTGTTGTCGTAGAAACTTCAAAATAGGCTCATTCGATTGGAAATTCAAAGGGCTAGTTCCCTTCTTAATAGTCGAAAGTGATTGGAGGGGAACTAGCCCCTCCCCCCCGCCCATCAATCCCCCCAACAAATCCAAACAAATTTTTGAGATAGCCAATTTTTTCAGCGTAGTTGATTTCCAGATAGAAAATATGTTTTAGAGGAGGACATTTCCCAACATTCCTCAGGGCAAGGTTTTAAGTTATGTCCTGGGGTGTATAAAGTTTTTATAGAAGGCGTTGTCATAGAAACTTCAAAAGGGGCTCATTTAATTGGAAAGTCAAAGATCTAGTGTCCTTTTTAATAGTCGAAAGAAATTGGAGGGCAACTAGCCCCCCCCCCACGTCCATCATTCACCCAAACACATCTAATCAAAATTTTGAGATAGCCATTTTTGTTAGCGTAGGCTAGTTGATTTCCAGATAGAAAATATGTTTTTAGAAGGACACTCCCCAAACCCTCAGGGCAAGGGTTTTAAGTTATGCTCTGGGGGTATATAAGGTTTTTATAGAAGGGGTTGTCGTAGAAACTTCAAAAAGGCTAATTTGATTGGAAATTAAAAAGGCTAGTGCCCTTTTTAATAGTCGCAAGTGATTGGAGGGCAACTAACCCCCCCCCACGCCCATAATTCGCCCAAACACATCCAATCAAATTTTGGGATAGCCATTTTGTTCAGCGTAGTTGATTTCCAGATAGAAATCATGTTTGTGAGGAGGACACTCCCCCACAACACTCAGGGCAAGGGTTTTAAGTTATGCCCAGGGGGCATATAATGTTTTTATAGAAGTTGTCGTAGAAACTTCAAAAAAGCTCATTCGACTGAAAATTTAAAGGGCTAGAGCCGTTTTTAATAGTCAAAAGTGATTGGAGGGCAACTAGCCCCCCCCCCCCGCCCATCATTCCCCCTAACACATCCAATGAAAATTTTGAGATAGCCATTTTGTTCAGCGTAGTTGATTTACAGATAAAAAATATGTTTTTGAGGAGGATACTCCCCCACAGAGGAGGACACTCCGCCACAGCCCTCAGGGCAAGGGTTTTAAGTTATGCCCTGGGGGCATATAAGGTTTTATAGAAGGCATTGTTTAAGAAACTTCAGAAAAGAGCTCATTCGATTTGATATTCAAAAAGCTAGTACCCATTTTAATAGTCGAAAGTTATTAGTAATATTTTTTGTTGGTGTTGTTTAGACCAGGGCACTTCGTATCGAATGAATTGTCGTGGGAACTTCGAAAGGAGCTCATTCGATTGAAAATAGAAAGTACTGTTGCCCTTTTTAATATTCAAAAGTGATTGGAGGGCAACTAGTCCCCCTTCCACTCCCACCCTTCCATTTGCCCATTATGTTTAAAAACTAAATGTTGCCTTAAGATTAAATCAAAATTCACTGTGATAATGCTAATTCCCAATAAGGCATCTCAGCAGTATCCCAAGAACGACTGAGGGTCTTATGTTCGAACTTTCGAGGCTACTTCTGCTCTTAAAATTTAACCAAATCAAAACAGTGTAAGTGTAACCAAGCTATGTAAACAGATTTTTTTGCGATTGGTATCAAGTTTTCCATTTCAGGTCAAGAAAAGGAGGTATGAAACTAAATTAAAGAGTACTATTTGTGTCCAGATTTTTAAAAGGGTGTATGCTGTTAAAAATTGCTGAAAATTTTTCTCCAGTATACAAATAGCAGGCCAAACTATAAAGTCTTAAAAAACGAAAAGATTTAAAGTGTTATTTTCTTTTTCCCTGAAGAGACTATGTCAATACAAAACGAACAGAAATTAATTAAAAAAAACTTTTTCCACAAAATAAGTATTTTCTTATCAACACACTCAAAATAAATAGCTGGTCTATAGCATTATATTCCCGATAAATAACCGATTCAAACCCAAAACGAGCAGAAATTAACATAAGTTGGGCGCAAAACTCCTATGCCTTCCCAAGGCCAGAACAAAATTTGCACTTTACTGAAAAAATACAAATGAATGTGCATTGTCAATTTAATATATATATATATACTGATATTTAGTAATCAAAATGTTAAAATTATTTGATTTATTAAAGTTATAAAAGTAGAAACATTTATATTTTTTTCAGTAAAGGTTAAATTTTGTTCTGGCCTTGGGAAGGCATAGGGGTTTTGCGCCCAACTTATGTTAATTTCTGCTCGTTTTGAGTTTGACTCGGTTAATTATTGTAATTTCTGTTCGTTTTGAGTTTCATTTATCTATCGATGCTGATTTGTGGTAGTTTCACGCTTGGTAGATTATTTGATTTTATTTTTGCTCATTTTTTGTTTAATGGAATTCTTTACTTTTCTTTGAAAAACTTGTTTTGTGGAAAAAGTTTTTTTTAATTAATTCAAAGAAAAAAAAAGTAAGTTTAGGTTAGAAGAAGCTCATAGGATTAAGGAAGAGTTTAGTAAGACGGACTCTAGAGAATTTCAGAAGCTTGTGAAGACTTCCGTTGGAGGGACACGTGGTGTTGGTTAAGTCCCCCCAGCTGAGAGTTGGGCTGAATATTTGGAAGGTCAGTTTCAGGAAGTAGAGGAAGGTGAACCGCTAGATAAGAAGTTTTCAGATTTAGATAGTCTTATGGATTTACTATTGAGTGAAGATGATTCAAAGTTAGTTATTGAGGTGAAGGATAATGAACTGTGGGAAGAGATGAAGGAAATGAAGGGAGGATCAGCGCCGGGAATAGATGGAATTCTGCTGAAAGTGTGGAAGAGGAATAGAGTATGGATTATTTCGAATTTAATCCTTTTGTTTTTGGCATTTCTGAGTAAAGGGTGTTGGCCTATGGAATGGTCGACATCTATTCTGGTGCTGTGGCATAAGAAAGGAGAAAGGCCAGTCCATAGTAATTATAGATGTATCAGTATGGGGAATAGTATTAGTAAGCTTTTTTGTAAGGTATTATGTTCAAGGTTAGATAAATGGTTAGAATCACAGAAGAAGATGAAAGATATACAGGCAGGTTCCAGGAAGGAATATAGTGCTATAGACCCAATGTTTATTTTGAGTGGGGGAGTATCCTCCTCAAAAACATATTTTTATCTGTAAATCAACTACGCTGAACAAAATGGCTATCTAAAGATTTTTATTGGATGTGTTTGGGGGAATGATGGGCGGGGGGGCTAGTTGCCCTCCAATCACTTTTGACTATTAAAAAGGGCTCTAGCCCTTTGAATTTTCAATTGAATGAGCCGTTTTTAAGTTTCTTAAACAACACCTTATATAAAAACCTTATTTGTCCCCTGGGCATGACTTAAAAACCTTACCCTTAGTGCTGTGGGGGAGTTTCCTTCGCAAACACATATTTTATATATAAAAATCAACCATGTTGAACAAAATGGCTATCTTGATTGGATATGTTTTGGGGAATGATGGGCGTGGGGGGGGGGGGTTAGTTGCCCTCCAATCACTTTTGACTATTAAAAAGGGCACTAGCCTTTTTAATTTCCAATCAAATTAGCCTTTTTTGAAGTTTCTATGACAACGCCTTCAATAAAAACCTTATATACTCCCAGGGCATAACTTAAAACCATTGCCCTGAGGGTGTGGGGAAGTGTCCTTCTAAAAACATATTTTCTATCTGGAAATCAACTAGCCTATGCTAAAAAAAAATGGCTATCTCAAAATTTTGATTAGATGTGTTTGGGTGAATGATGGACGTGGGCGGGGGGGCTAGTTGCCCTCCAATTACTTTCAACTATTAAAAAGGGCACTAGCACTTTGAATTTCCAATTAAATGAGCCCCTTTTGAAGTTTCTATGACAACGCCTTCTATAAAAACTTTATATACCCCAGGACATAACTTAAAACCCTTGCCCTGAGGGTTGTTGGGAAGTGTCCTGTGTGTTGATAAGAAAATATGCTAGAGGAAGAGAAAATAGGTTATATGCAGCTTTCCTGGACTTGAGAGGAGCTTCGATGAAGTAGTTAGGAAGCACCTTATTGAGAATCTGCTACAATTAGGATTGCCCTGGAGATTCGTAAGGATATTAGTAGCTATGTATAGTGTAGTTAGGATCGTAGTTCGAGTTGGGAAACAGTTTTCTAGGGTAATTAAAAGTATTATGGGGGTTCAGCAAGGCTTTAGTTGATCTTCTAGGCTATTTTCTTTATTTATAAATGATATAGAGGATTATTTTAGGAGTAGGGCAGCACCATGTATTGAGTTATCGCGTAAATCTTTGTTTGCTCTCCTTTTTGCAGATGATATAGTGTTGGTTGCAAAAAATGGTAAAGAGCTGCAAAGATTGTTAGATCTGACCAATGATTATTTAGTTGAGAAGAAGTTAATTGTTAAATGTTGAGCGGGAGTTGTATTTGGAGAAAAAGGGGGACAAAGTAAAATTTTTAATCTGAAAATTTTTAATATTAAAATAAAAATATAGAGGAAACTTGGCTTTAAATGAAAAGGTGTTTGTGTAGACAACTGTAAAATATACAACAACCACTTGGAAAGTAAGGCCAAGAACACTCCTTCACATGTTCTGAGAAATCAGGCTGGCAATCTGAAAAATAAGAAACTGGAGAAGGTACAAGGGCATTTCAACACAGGTAAATTATGACAATTTTAAACTGATGCAAAATAAAGTCCAGCACCTTACAAGAGAACTTACAAGCAGTATGAGGATACCTTAGCATCAGCTTCAAAAATCAATTGAATGAAGTTTTAAAAACATGCCTCAATTCAAAAGCCTGGTAGACAAGCAGTAACAGAAATCTTAGTTAATAAGAATAGTATAGCCAGTCCTGGAGATATTGCCAAAGTCCTGAATAAGCAGTTCAAGTCAGTTTTCAAACATCCTGATAATGCTCCATTGTCAGAAATGCTGGATTACAATATTGACAAACCTATGCAAGTTATCACCATGAAACCTGTGGACATAGGACTGCAGCTCAAAATATTGAATCCAAATAAGTCTGTTGGCCCTGATGGAGTTCACCCTTGGACCTTGCCCCTCCCTTAACAAAACAGTTTCAAAAGTCTCTTGATACCAAAGCAGTTCCTCAAGATTGGCAAAATGCAAATATTATGCCTGTCCACAAGGGCGTAAGTAGGACTAATGTCACCAATAACCAACCCATTAGCATTACCTAAACAATTTGTAAAATTCTTGAAGGAAATGTATATACCACCATTACAAAACGTTCACTTGCCAACAAACAGCCAACATGGCTTCAGATCTGGGCACTAAGTTGAGACAAATCTTATAGATGCTTATGACTAAATCACTAAGTTGCTAGATCTAATACTCCAGTTGACATGATCTTTTTAGATTTTGCCAAAGCATTTGATAAAGTCAAAAATGCTTGAACCAGACCAATCAACAAGAACTAGCGGACATACCATGAAGCTGTACTGCAAACAATCAACACCAGACTACAGAACAACTTCTTCCCAAATAGAGTCATGGGGCTCTGGAGCTCCCTAAGTGGAAAAGCAGTCTCTGTCCCTAATGTGGAGGCTTTCAAGTGGAATGGAGTTAAAAGTGGAGCTGTGCACCTGCACCTGCAGGATAATACCTTATTTGCTGGACAATGGGATTTAAGGTAATCACCAGCTGAAGATAAAACTAATAGCTATTGGCATCCATCTGGAGGCTGTAGAATGGATGATGCAGTTTCTTTCAGCAAGAAAGCAGAGAGTCAAGGTACTTGGAGACAATGGGCAAGAATTCTTCTCCGAATTTGACAGTGGTGTGCCTCAGGAAACAATCCTAGGTCCAACATTGTTCAATGTTTCTATTAATGATGCTCCAGAAGCTGTAAGAAATAATAAGAGCCTTTATGCTGATAATTCTAAGTTTATTGGATCTGCCAAGTCATCAGTTACAAGAGCTTCCACATAAGAAGACCTGAATTTGATTTCACTATGGGCCAGTAAGTGGAAACTTGAATTTAACATTCAGAAGTGCAAGTCAATAAACTTTGGGAGAAAGAACATAAGGTGGCAGTACCATATGATAGGAGAGGATGGTTCAAGACAATTGATTGACTCTTCATAGAAAAATCTACACAGGGTAAAAAACCAGTATGCAACTGAGCAAAATCATGTAAAACCCTCACATCTTGTTACCAAATAGGTATTGAGAAGAATTGAATATGTCAAATGACTAGCTAAAAATCTAAGCTATGCAGCAATATGGTTATTATTAAAATTCATTAAGATTAAACACTTGAAATTATTAGTTTATTGACTTACATAGAAGGACTGCTTTTTGGAAATACCAATTATTCTATTTTAATGCATATATCCTTTTAGTGTTCCAGTTTTATTCATATATTAACAAAAAGCTGATTATTGTCTGATTCTAAGAATATAACTTTTATTGCTTAATCTGTATTCTATAAATCACAAATATTAAATACATTTTTTGCTTTTCAATTGCTTGTTAAAATAAGGATCACTTTTAGAATTTATGATGACAAATTACTCTCACTGGACTGGCTCCAGTGATAGGTGATTGGGTCTACACTTGCATTGTGTCAAGCTGTAGTATTATATGGGACAGGTCCAAAGACCTGTCTCTATTTTTTTAGAATGCCAAAGAAAAGTGGCCTTTCCCAAAAATTAACCAGTAAATTTTTACCAAATTATATTATTGACTTACAAATAAAGTGAATATACAACTTGATGCCTTTTTTTATGCTCTTTCCAAATATAATAATCATTTTTGTCAGAAATGTATTTCACCCCCACCCCTATATATAACAATTAAGGGTATATATTTGCACATTAGGGGGGGGGGCAAATTCTATTTCTGATGTAAATGGGATGTAAGTTTAAACTTTACCCCCACCCCCCTAATGTGCAAATATATACCCTGAATTGGTAGCCTATATAGGGGTGGGGGTAATATTCATTTCCTACAATAATAATTATTATATTTGGAAAAAGCATAAAAAAAGGCATTGAGTGGTATATTCACTTTATTTGTAAGTCAATAATATGATTTGGTAAAAATTTACCTTTTACCCTAGCCTATGTCCCTCACTCCTGAGAAAAAAAAAATAGATCTAGCTCTGGATACCTAGGCCTAGCCTGTATTCCAGTTTTAGCTAGCAAATCATAAAAAATCCCAAATTTAACTTTATTCCTCATCAATAACTGGCTTGTAGCCTAAATTTGTAAAAAAAAAAAAAAGGTAAAGTTATACCAAATCATATTATTGAGTTAGGACAAACGTGAATACACCATTTGATGCCTTTTTTTATGCTGATTACAAATATAATAATCATTTCTATCGGAAATGAATTTCAGCCCCCCTTTATATACCAGTTCAGGGTTAGGTTAGGTATATATAGGGGGAGGGGGACTGAAGTTCATTTCTGATAGAAATGATTACTATATTCATAATCAGCATAAAAAAAAGGCATCAAATGGTGTATTCACTTTATTTCTAACTCAATAATATGATTTGGTAGAACTTTACCAAAAAAATCAAAGTATATAGGCTAGCCAAGGCTATTTGGCAAGTGTTAAATGGGGAAATAGGCCTAACCTGAGCTTTTCAGTTATAATTATAGCCTAGTGTTTGTGAGAAATCTCACATAATGATTGCCCTATAAGATATTAGGTTTTTTTGTCAAAGCATAATCTAATTTACATATCTTACCTGCAATAACACCCTTAAGCCCCTTATTGCCACCTCCAGCACTGGCTGCTGCACCGTTCTGAGACATCCATTTTCTATGGCGGAAAGGAGAGCTGAAAATGTTGGTATCCATAGTAGAGCAGGTAGAAAATGTAAATGAGATAAAGGAAAGTGGTTAGGGGGAAATTTCCAAAATACAGATCTCTTATCTTAATTCTGGGATTTTTGAGAAATTCTATTGCTATACATAGAAGAGTCATCTATGAAATTAAGTGTCAAGAGTGTGCTAGATGCCGCATAAAATCTCTAAGGCCGATTCTCACGATGATGAGGGAGCCAATTTTCACAAAGATAAGATCTGGATAGAAGTTATCCATTAACGTGAACCGGCGTTTTGCTCCGAATTAGTTGAATAGGATTGTGTTTTGCATCAATTCTCCTCTAATTCATCTCTCGTTGACCATGACAAAGAGCTCTAAGGATTTTCATCAGGGTTGCCACCGAGGTTACGTTCGCACCGTTTTTGGTACGTTTTAATAAAACGGTACGTTTTACGTTACGGTCCTAAAAACGTTACATTTTTGTTATGTTTTGAATTTATGGTACAATTATGTTACGCTTTTAAATAATGAACAAGTTTCACATTTTCTGAGCAATCTATTTTTCCCCCCTTGAAAAAAATCCGCTGCACCCATTTTAATTATACTGACATGAGTATCGACATTCTTTCACATCGCGGTCATTTAGTCTTGTTACACAATCACTCGGCTATTCGAATGAGAAAATACCCTCTTCGCATACTAAGTTAAGAACATTCTCTCATGATGAGCATAAGATTATCATTTGCTTAGAGACAATCTGACAAGTGACAAAATTGAGTTAGTCACCAACTTTCATCAGTTGTTTTTGAACTTGAATCTTGTTGCGTAAGCAGTCATATTGAAATTATATTTAGAAGTAACAAACTGAAGCCAGGAAGGAAAATTTTTAATAAAAACAGGTAAATAATAGAAGAAGCTATTTTCTTTATAATTCCTTCTTGAATATGTGATAATATATGCATTATTATTTGGGTAACAACCTCACTCCCCCCCCCCCCCCAAGGCCGTACCCAGGAGTTTTTTTTCGGAATGGGGGTTTAATCAAATATTTTTTTCAGGGGGGGGGGGGGTTACACAAAAAAAAACTCAAAAAGCGCATACAAAATTTGTTTATATCCATTTTTGTTACGTTTTTACGAGTCAAACAAACATTTCGGTGGGGGGGGGGCAGTTTGTACCCCCCGACACCACCACCCCCCGCTGGGTACGGCCGTGTCTCCCCCCGTCTGGTTGGTTGGACATAATATCTGGTTATACACAAAATTTGGTCTTTTTATATGGGATTATGAACAGCTGATATTAACAAAATATATGAAACTGTAAAAATGAGGCTTTTTTTGGTTATAACCAAGGCTATATCTAAACATTGAAGAGGGTATGGGTTAGTTGAGCCAGAATTTTCGATTTCATGCTAGACTTTTTCCAAGTATCGTGGTCACTTTTTTGACACTATACCCCCCTCCCATTCTGAGGTCCCATATATAACTGTATAAATAAATTTCATCGTTGTGTCGAATCTTGTGATGACATTCTTACTTGCAATATTCTTTCATTTTCTTTTATATTGTAAAGTAAGAATTTGATTGGTTGATTTTTTTAATATATTCCTAGGGTTTCTACTCGTTTTTGAATAATTTGATTTTTTTACTTGTCTTCCTCAATTCATGGACTTTTTTCGTTTATGCAATTAAAACCTAGATAAATTTGTTGTTTATGTTATGTAAAACCCAACACTTTTTGTGCCCC
Source organism: Artemia sp. Qi Xiang Cuo (assembly GCF_049724085.1). Taxonomy (NCBI): domain Eukaryota; kingdom Metazoa; phylum Arthropoda; class Branchiopoda; order Anostraca; family Artemiidae; genus Artemia; species Artemia sp. Qi Xiang Cuo. Next base: position 4,980,287 of record NC_142810.1, read on the forward strand.
TCGTGTTCATTTATATTCATATATTCTTGAGAAAAAAATTCTCTGATTTATAGTTCAATTTGAAAATTATTTTTTTTTTTTTTTTTTTTTGACCTCCTCCCCAAAAAATTATTTTTACGTACCTGAACTTTTTAAACCCATCAAAAAAGCTTTAGGCTAACATTGTTGGGGTTGAACTGTGTGGTTGAAGAAATAACCTTCTTTTATTTCTTGCTTTCTTTTGGTTGGGAGTTATGATTCAAATTACAAACAGAAAAAAGGCATTTTATGTAAAATAACTGCTGTTTCGTATAGGAACTGAAGACAACGATTGAAATACTTTTTGTTCGATAAAGTAAAAATTTTGTTCGAAGGGAGTGATTAAAATAATTTTTTGGGTCTTTTTAAGAAGCTGGATTTATTAAAATCGGTGTTTATTGAAGTTTAACAATAAAAAAAAACTAGTTGGTTATCTTCTTTTCCGAAAAACTCTAAGCTTCCTTGTGTTTATTGATTTACCCTTTATCCTGTATGTATTACTCATCAACTTTTGGTTTTAAACATCAATCCTTGCAATTAGAAAAAACAACAACAAAATAATTAAAACAGTAGCTTGGGGTTATATACACGCATCGAACAAGGGGAGGGGAGGTGTCTTTTTGTTGTGCAGGTAAACCGGAAGCAGAACTTGCAGTTGAATAAATAGGAATTCCTTAAAGGTAAAGAAGCATAAATTGTTATTATTGTATATTTTTAGTTCGGTAGGGGACATAAGCCAAGCCTAGACCGGTGTCAAAAACTGAATGGTAGCAAAGTAAATAAATCAGATCAGGAAAAAAAAATGATCTCTTAAAAACCAAAGCAAGCTTTAAACTTGGGTGGAATGCACTATAGTTGGGGTAAAATTAAAAAGAGGAGATCTCAAGCCTTTGAATGATTGAGAGTGGGGATGCTGAAGTCAAATAAAACATGACACATCACTATTTTATCCCTAATACATCACATTATTCAAGAAAATTCAAATGTAGTGTATGAAAGCCGAACTAACTGATCATTAACGGCTTAAATCTTGGAGAAGGGAGGTCCATATTTTTCGACCCGTGCTAAAGGACAGGCAAAGTATGAAAGAGAACGGGGGTCATTGTGAAAATAAATCGGTTTCCGGATGCCATTGGTCTGAGTAATCCACCCTTTTCGTGGTTGCTGTTGCGCTCTGAAAATGTCTGTTTACCATTCAGAGCAACTGTGAATTCTCAAATTAAATTGATTAACTTTACCGTTCACAAAACAAATAATACTTGTAATACGAGTAATATTACTCTTATTAGTAATGTAATGTAAGTAGTAGTAGTAGTAATGTAAATACTGCTTCGTATGTATTACTCCGAATCCGAAAAACGCGATCTTACCCTTTTTACCTAATATTACTTACAACTTAAGTGACCCATACAGAGAATCCTAATATTCATTCCAAATATTTCGGTCATTCCTAATATGAATGACCCGAAAAGTTATTTATTTTGCTGTGTATAAATATGCTAGTTTCAATTTTATTGAAACTTGTTTAAGATACCATTCTTAGAAGGAAAGGACATGAGCACTGTAAATCTTTATTTGGGTTTAGTGAATCCAAAAGTAAAATTGTTTTATTTGTTTCTTAAATACGTTTTACCCATTGTTAACAGACTTAACGTCGAATTTCAGAGCGTGGACGTAAAACTCTATAAATTAAAGTCTAGTGTTTCATCCCTTCTTCAAGAAATAGGATCGAATTTCATTAACGAGAGTCAGCTGAGGCCTGGAAAAACTTGTCCATTTACAATGGATTTTTCTGATCCTCGAAATTTTAGGAGTATACAAGATATGCATTTTGGTGCAGAATTTCAACTATACGAGCTTGAAAGCATTGAAAAGGGTGCGGCCGAGGTGCGCCAAGTGCAAGAGGCAAAAAAAGCTGTTTAGCATTTTATATCAAGCTACAGTCCGAGATACAATTGCGAATAAACCCAAAAGACCCTTTATTGGATCTAGTTCAAAGTCTATATCCAAGTGTAGCAAAGTCCGGGCAAGTGAAGTCAATTGTCCCTTTGTTTAAGATGTTTAAAGAATGCTTTCCTTATGTTGATCTTGAGACGCTAAACACAGAGTGGAGACGTCTTCCTGTTATAATAAGTGAGGCAAATTTAGATGTTAAACTGTTTGTAGTAAAGTTCTGGAAGTGTGTTGCCAATTTAAAAGATGGAGCTGACAATCCTTCCTTACAATTTTTACCAAATTTCATTCTCACATTGACGCGTCTATCCCATTCCAGTGCTAGACCAGAGTGACAATTTTCTGAGTCAAAAATGATAAAGACCTCACTTCGTAATAAACTCAATCCGAAAACTGTTTCTGATCTTATGCATATCAGAAGAGCAATTCCTGACCCAAGTTCTTGGGAGATCCCGGATACTCTTGTAGGGAAAGCAAGAAAGTGGAAAAAGTGAACTCCCACGTTAAGCATGTTTCCTAATTGATTTTGCTTGCTTCCTTGTATAAGTGTATAATATGTTGTGTCTTATATCTACATACAAAGTAAGCTTTAAATTAAGCCCTAAACGATTATCTGAGCTGTTTATCTAAATTTTGCTAAAAAACATGCAATCTTTGCTCGTCTCTTTCTTCAAAGTATCCTAAATTACATCCAAATCAAAGACAAATTGAGAACAAACTAAGGCACGCCTTGTCAGAAATTGAGTAAATGCACATTATGCATAATATAGCCTACGCATGATTTTTTTCATTTCTCCACATCCTCGAGGATTTTTTTTTTAAGTGAAAGAAGATCAATTTAATGGTTTATTTTAATTTTTCTTGCGTGAAAACAAAGCGTCATTCAAACTTGCTAGATAAAAAGGCCAAATTGCACCCGAATCAACTCAATTTTTTCATTGCATAGCTGTTTGTGATGCTAAAGTAAAAACGTGTCCAATTTATTAATATTTAGAAAGGAGGAGGGTGGTTTTATAAAAATTTTAATTAAGATACAAAAAAGGCACCTTTTAGAAGTTGGAGAGGGGATTAAATAGCGACGAAGACAGTGACGAAGACCACACTGCCTTTCCATCATAAACAATAAGTTGAACAATAGGAAATTTTTTATATAAAACAGTAAAACGCATGATAGAATTTTAATGTGAGTTTCTTTTATATTGTTTTTTTCTTCGTGTGCTTTTCTTAGGATAGCCCTTTGATATAGGGTCGAAATACTCATTTGAAGTTGCGTTCCAGCGTCTTATATAAAAATTTTCCTATTGTTAATGAGGGGGGATTTTTAATGAGATTACGGGAAAATATATTTTAAAAATTATACAGGCAGCAAGTGCCCCTCCCCCCTTTAAGTACTGCCTTTGATAACACAATTAGTGCACCCAGCCTTGAAAAGAGACTGTGCTATCAAAAGTTACGAAAAAGGTACGTTTTAAGAGTTTGGACGGTACGAAATTTTTTGGTCTGGTGGCAACCCTGATTTTCATAAGGATGAGAGCTGAAGGACAATTCAGGCTTTACGTGGATCTGTGTTTTCGCACTGTATTTGTTCAACAAACGTATGCTTATGCTTCCATCCTCTTCTCCTCCAACGAAGTAGATTTTAATTTTTGATGGATAAATATTGTTACTTTTTACTTACTTACTTACTTGCTTTTTAATTGTTTACTTTTTACTTACTTACTTAAATATTGAAACTTACTTTTTGATGGATAAATATTGTTTTCACTAGGATGGTCAACACGACTTCACCACAATCCTCGTGAAAATGGCCCCCAGAGTAGAACTGGAACGAAAAGTCCATCTTTAATTGAACAAATAGTTGTCTTCATGTGAACAGGAGGTGGACAAATTTTAACTATTATCCTCATTAAAATGGATCCCTGGATGAAAATCCAGGGATCTTAACAAAAGCTCTAGTTCAAAAAGCTTTAAGTCAACTATGCCTTGAAAATAGAATACAGCTGGATAAAGAAACCGACCTTTTAATTAATTAAATGTTCTTTTTCATTGAGAATTAGAGGAGAACAAAAGCTTAAATACCATCTTCCTAGAACTAGGCCCCTAGACAAACACTCTGCATGGCTCTTAAATTAGTCCTTTTGTTTTTTTTTTTACACTTTCGGGGCCTTTTTTACACTCCTGGGCCAAATTCTGGTGCTTTGTACTCAAAAGAATTTTTTTTAATGATTTTATTCAGATTCTAATTACATTCAGAGCTTGAAATTAAGCTGAAATTTAAATTTTGCCCTTAAAAAAATAAGAAAATAGTTTTTCTAACGGAAAAAGTAATCTATTCAAACTATTTGCCGTTAAGCGTAACATTTTGTATAAAATATTTAAATTTTCGGATGATGGTGATGAAATGGTGAACCGGCCCCATAGCAATTCACTAAATTCATTTAAGGTCCACATAAATTATACCTACTAAGTAGCCTACATGGATTTTTAAGGACTGTTTACGGTTTGACAGTCTGAGAGCTAGAATTAGAATTTTTTTAATTGAAAAAGCCGTCAGCCTGACAAGGAATTTAGACTGGCATTTGTTCTTGCCTGTTTTTATAAATTCAAGTAAAAACTGCATCAAAGTCAATGGGAGGCTACTTCCTACCTGGATCCTCAACAGCACAGAAAATTCATACAACTAAATTCAACTGTTTTGTAAAATTTTCGCCCTTGTAATAGGGATGAGGTAAGTCAATTTTGAAAGTCCCTTTCCACTGCTTGGTCCAATGTTGTGTTTTTTGTGTTTTTACATCTAGCAGTATGTATTTCAATCTTTCCTTCTGTTTTAAAGCACTTTCTAAGGTTTATAATAAATCTAGACTTAACAGCAAAATAACAGCAAGGCCTTTACACTAACAGCAAAATTTGAACCATATTGATATAATTGCAATTAATGAAGTCCAGGCACATAATCCAGATCTCCTTGAAATAACTGATTTTCAGGTGTTACCACCCACTAGGAAAAAAAAAAATAGGAGTAATGATTTTCGCAAAGAGATCATTGTTTCGCAATGATTTTCGCAAAGAGTAATGATTTTCCTACCCTTCTCCATGTGCCAGGACTAGGCGATTGTGAAGAAATCATTTGGATATCTACTAAGCCTGAATGCCTACTGCGGCCTTGCACTAATTTCATCATTTACTCATTTTGTTATTCACACGGACAGAATTCTCGTTCTTGTCGTAATTTTCAAGATAGGCTACAAGCAAGTCTTGTCTTTGTGAAGACAAAGTTTCCAAGTAATTGCAATTTTATAGCAGGAGACGAAAACGAACCAAGTCTTAATTATCTGTGCAAAGATCAGAAGCTTAAGTAAATTGTTGATTTCCTTACTACAAAAGGTGGAACCAGTTTGGATATTATTTGCACCAAGCTTTAGACCTTTTACAATACTACAACTAACCTTCCCCCCTCGGTGGTAGCTATCATTCATGCTGAAATTGAAACCGCTGCTATTTTTTAAAACAAATCACTCAGTTTCTGAATTTTCGTATCGGCAAATAAAAAGTCAAGGCCTTTTTGATTTTGGATCTTGAATTACGTCTGAGAGTTGAAATGATGTTATGTCATATCTAAATCTTGATACAAAGGTTAGTTTTTTTCTAACAAATCTAATGAAAAATTACCAAAATGTTTCCCGGAGGTTACCAAGAAGGTATGTTCCTTAGATAGACCTTACATTAATAAAAAACTGAAAAGACTAATCCATTTGAAACTAAAACTTTTTCGCCTTGGAAAGGAAGATGATGCCTTAACCCTCCCTAAACGTATAAAGAAAGAAAAACGTCGTGCTGCTTCTCGTTATGTAAGAATAAATTAAATTGCTTAAAAAAGAGCAAACCACAGCAATGGTATAAGAAAGTGAAAGAAATAGGGGGTCGGTCGTGCAAGAACCTTGATTTTCTTCTAGATGAACCGCCTGAAGAGACAGCCAAAGAGTTTAATAAACACCTAGCTAGCATTGTGCAAACGCCACCCCCTCTCTCAGAAAACCATCTAATCCCTGAAACTTCAAAAGGTTAAATCCCGAAAATTTCAGCGAAGCAAATAATAGAAAAAAAATACAAAAACTGAAAAAAAACTAAAAGGCTATTTGTCCCATTGATATCCTAATTGATCTAATAAAAGCATTCCCTGATAAACTATCAGCACCCCTTATTAGTATTTTTAATGATATTAGTAATTCCGGATGTTACCCGTCGTGCTGGAAGCTGGGATGTACTGCTCCAATCCAAAAGAAGGGAGGCCTGAACGATTTTACTTGAGTATGACCAATCACCATGGCCCCAGTTTTCTCAAAAATGTACGGTTGTTTCTTAGCTAATTGGTTAAAGGCAGAAATACTTGAACTTATTGACTTAAAACGGTTAGGAAATAAGAAGGAGACATCTACTTCGCACTACCTTGTTAGTCTTCTTGAGACCATTCTTAAAAACCTTGAAAACCCTGATACTTGGTTGAATTTTTTATTAATTTATCTCCAGAAAGTGTCCAACCTAATTGACCGCAATATCCTTGTAAGTAAACTTCTAACGGAGATTCAAGTGAGTCCTTATCTAGTTAAAATTGTTGCCTCTTTTTAAAAAACCGTTCTCAAGGGCTAAAATATAAAAATATTTAGTCCGATCCCCTTCCTATCTTTTGTGAGGTCCCCCAGGAAACCCTGTTCGGTCCCATTTTATTCCTTATAATGGTTAATAGCCTCATGACTGACAACACAGAGCGATGGAAGTATGTGAACGACATGTCTGCACTTGAGGTTAGTCGACGAAATATTAAAAGCTCAATTATGACATTTCTTGACGATGTCGCACAGGAGGCTTCTTTGTCGAAGCACAAAGAACTATTTTAACGCTAATAAATAGTCAGTTATGATAGTTAATTTTCTAAAATCACCCCTTTCTTTCACAAACCCCATTCCTCCCAAAATCTCTGTCACATGCATTAAACTACTTTGGGGGGACAATTACAAATGACTTGAAGTGGGATGCCCATGTTCAAAACATCCTCAAAAAAGCTTTTTTGATAAAATTCTCTTGCCCCCCTAAGGATCTTCTCCAACTTTTTGTTCTTTTATTCGGCCAATACTGGAGTTTGCTTGTCCAGTGTGGCATTTAGATCTTTCTTCAGAGCATATTTATAAGATTGAAAATGTCCAAAAACGAGCACTTAGAATCACAAATGATGAAGGGAAGGTTCCATATCATTATCCTCTAGGTAAGGTCATGCTCACAGCGTTGGCCGTAAGAAGGAACCTCCTTCTCAGCGTTTTGGTACCAAGACCCTGTCTTTTCCCCGATTACGCTCCATCACACCCGAACCCTACCTTCTCGCCCGCAGCAGACCGTCCCGCATAAAATCCCAAAAAGTCCCAGAACTGACTCCCATTCTCGCTAAACATGAAAGATATCGGAAGTGTTTTGTTGAGTTGTATAATAGTCAGAAAACTAGTCATTAATTTTATTGTTGTCTATTTATTTTTCTTTTTGACTTTTCAACTAAGTTTTGACTCATCTTTTTTATTTATTTTGTACAATGGATTATGTTTGACGTGGAGGTCAAATTCTTTCGATAATTCGGCAACCATGCTGTGAAAAAAAATTTTAAATTAAATTTTATTCCCTCTTCTCTCTCTAATAGTTCAGGACTTATCACTTTACTCGATCGTGAATTCTTTCGAGTGCATGCTTCACTTTTCACTCAGCTGGTGACCTCCTCAAAACCTGAATGTTCCGCCTCCTCTTAAAACCGGTCCAATTATTCATTATCTTCGTGTTACAAATCACAAATTACTTCCTCTGTAAGGTTAGACTTCAATTCTCAATAGTTAGTCATGTTGTATGGAATTAGATGCCTGAATCAGCTCGAAAGTTTCATTTGCTTTAGATGAGTTTTTTTTGTTTGATTGATCGGAGTGTATTTAAATTTTATCTTCTATTTTTTATTCGCTGGGTTATTTCATAAACTTAAAAATACAATTTTTTCTCTTTCTCTAATTTAGTACTTAATGATTCTTATGTCTTCTCCTCCTTTGCAGGCCTGGAAAAACATTTCTTGAATAATATCGTATATATGTATCTATAATGTATGTTTAGTTAATTATGAATTATTTGTATTTTATATTATAAAATCTTAATATTTCTGCTGGGTAAATTTTTGCATTGTATCTTAAAATTAGCGCAAAATTGAATTTAGTAAGCTCTTCTATTGGTGTACAAGAGTTTACCAAAAAAATTATCTCTTTTACCTCGTTTTTTTTTTTCTATTTTCATTTCTTTTGTTTCGTCTCTTACCTTTGCCTTATTTATGTTTGGCCTGGTTTTCTAATGTTTCTCTTTGTTTTGACTCAAAACATAAATTCAGCCCGTCAGGACTTATGACAGGTCATTTAATTCAATAAATCATACCTTATGTAAACAACTGAAAGACCTCCAAAAGGCCCTGATTCCCCCATGTAATCAGTCATGCCATCTAGGTGATGCAGAGCAAAAACTTTTCAGATACATTACTCGAATGTTCGAAACTTTCAACATCTTATGATTCCGCATAACGGATGCATCATAAGGGATCCCTAAGGAGCCCAGGTGGCATTATTGCTTATGAAGAAAAAGAATATATAATTTGCTTATATATATTTGAATATTATATTCTAGATATATTTTAGTCAATGCTAAAAAATTCTCATAAATTGACCAGCCCAGTGGGACGATGGAGATTATCAGAGGTCCGTCTGACAAACAATAAATCAAATTAAACCCCCTTTTCCAACAAATGTCCTCCAAAATTTACCACAGAATCCAAGCAGGCTCAAAAGGGTTAAACCTGCAGGTTTTCTCCTATTAAACTCCAAATTCAAATGTTCTAATCCCCTCCCTGTTTTTCCCTCCTGAAAACCTCCCTATTTTTCAGGTATTGCAATATAAGGAGTGAAACAATTGACCAATGCCTATTTGAACGTAATATGCTAACGCATGCACATCATATCATTCAAAGTAAACTGTTGAAGTACTTCAAATATCACAAAATCCCACCATCAGTCAAAAGTCTCGCAGACATAAACTGCATAAGGAGTGCTGAACTCAAAATATAAACATTGATTATCCAGGTATATTAGGTTGGGATACCTACATGATGACAGGAGATTAAAACAGGACTGATTAAAACGTTTTTTTTTTCTCCTTCTTTCCAGATAATAAAGTGTAGCTACGCAATATAACAGAAATTTCACGTTTAGTTCTTTTTTTAATTCATGGTTTCCATTTAGCATGATGTAATTTACTAAATTGTTATGTGCTAAAAATTAAGGCTGCTAAGCAACATTAATTACACGTCCAATTATCCAGTTCCTGGAATCGGAAGAGCTACTGCAAGACATATAATTAAACCCGAGCCATTTCAAGACAGAAAACTAGCAGTAATCCGTAATAGTTTCTACAAAAAAGCACACTTCTCACCTAGCAGAAGAAGAAGATATGCGTAAGCCTCATGAACGATTTTCTGTTTCAGAATACTAAATATTTAAAACAACTGTTTTCTCTTTAAATATCAAGAAGTTTTAACTCAGACAGAATAAGAGGATTTAGCAAAAACTAAGTTTTTTTTTATAACCATGAAAATTGCAATTTTTTTTAAATTTTACCCATTAATAATTTTCAGTTTTCAACCTAGAAAAGCACAACTCAATAGCCCACAAGGTGGTCAGAAAAAGAATAAACATTCCCGATAAGAGTAAGAAGAGACTATAAGAATCTCAGTCCGTTTCTCTGAAGGCACCAAAGTGTGGAGGGGGAGTTATTGCTAGCATATGGCCTAAAGCCACCAGTATAAACAGTATTAATATCGATTATTAGATTAACCAGGGTTTTGGCACAAGACCTTATCACAAGGCCTTGTTACTGAAATTGTTTACAAATTTTTTATCAGTATTTTCTTAATGAAGAAAACACTAATTAAAATCAAGTAGTTGCGGGCATCAAACCATGGGCTAATTGTAGGAAGAGCCAAGACAGATAGTCTGAGTGAGTGAGAGGCAAATCTGGCATGAGCCATTTTACGATTGTATAAAAATAATGTTATTTCACTAGCTGATAGATAACATGAATAAATATAACTGTAAAATAAAGAGAATTGACTGAAATTGTCACTTAGGTTTTCTATCTTCTATCAAGTACCTAGTATCGTAAGTTGTGAAGTCTCAAAGTATTTAACCTATTTGAAAGTATTCGAAAGTACCCGCAAAATTCTAAAGTTTTAAATTTCCTGCCTTTTATTCAATTTCTGTGCAGGCAACTTAGTTTGGTAATTTAAGGCATATGCAACCAATACCATCAAGTGAGTTCTTGCGTCCTTGCTGGTTCAATACAAGTAACACAGTTATCGGCCTCATTCCCTAAATAATACACGACAGAGAAGTCATTCAATTCAAATAATCTAGAATTAAGGATTTTTATTGATGAAGTAATCACTCGCTTCACTAAATATACAAATTAGTAAATAAAAGGAAATAAAAAAGGGAGAACTGAAAAAAAAGAAGAACAAATGAAAAAAAAAATAAGTTCAAGGGCAGTCCAAAGGTCAAGAGTCAGCACAAAGTCTGCGGTTCGTAACTGTAATGTCTGAATTATTTGAAAATTTGACTTCTCGACACATCGATTTAATTTCTACAAGGCAGAAGAAAAAATTGACGACTTTTATTAGCAGGGACAATCAACTATTATACAAATCGAGATATTTTTCCTCAATCTTCATCTTCTCGAGCAAATGATTTTAAGCCACTAAACCCTTTTGTACGTTTTTGATCACTGCAATCATCTGATTCTAGCGTTTTTCGTTTCTTATTGGTGTTTAAATATTTTGCCTTTTCTTCGGAAGGTAATTTACGGAATCTCTGAACGGCAACTTTTGTTATTTCTTCTTCAAGGGAGTCTGGAAGTTCTTCCATTAGTGAAGCCCGATTCTCGTTCAAAAATAGTGCAAATCCACTAAGTTTCGGTTGCTCAGCATTTCCTTCTCCATTTTTAATCGTTTCGGTTGCTACTTCACTGTTCCCACTTTCCACGTTTATCGTTTGCTCCATTGTTACTGTTTCTGTACCGTTTGTTTTAGATTTATCCAAAAAACGATCTTTCAGTGTCATCTGCTTTGGCTTTTGCGTCTTTTTTGATGTTTGTAACTCTGTTGGCAAAGTTCCAAACTCTTTGGGCTTATTTTGCTTTACAGTTAAAGTATCTAGTAAGTTCATGCTGGGTTCAACAGTTTTTTCTTGCTTTTTAGCAAATGGGTTCTTTTTCCCCAAGCTTAAAGGGGTCATTAAAGAGGGAACGGTTGACGGGGTTTCCTCTATCGACTTAGCTTTAAGTAGAGGATTTTCAGCTATTGATCTTCTGACAGGAGTAACATCTTCAGAGATACTAGACTCTTGTTCAGTTGTTAAACTTTCCAAGTCAGCATGCGCTTCTTCATCTAATTTTTGATTAGCAAGTTGATGGAGTTTATCTGCTAACTTTCGATGTTGTGTTCGTAACGCATATTTGGCCGCAAGCTGCACTTGATGCGCCGTGTTCATCAGAGATGCCACAGAATACGCTCTCGTATCTCTATCAGCAGCAGTTGAAAGGGCAAACAATTTCATCAAGCCTTCTCGAATTTTCTTCACTGCTTCAGTTGCTTCTCTGCAGTCTTGTGGAACAAGTTGCTCCACAAGTGACCATCGCAATAAAGCCTCTTCTTGCACCCCTTTGTCAGTATCCATGTCACACAATGGCATTTGCCAACTGATGAGCTGCACAACTGGAGTGATATGTGCAGCAGGATATCTGCTGCCTTTGCAGAGTATAGCTCTTATGTTCTGTTCCCTTTCACTAATACCAACAATAAAATAGTTATCACCTTTGTTTGATAGTTTTCTTCGAGTTTCAAAAATAGGAATCCAAGAGTTTCTATAAAGGATATTCACAACTCCTGTGGAGTCCATTATAACTGGATTACCGTCATCACTAAAACCTATCCACTGTAAAACTGACTCTGGCTTTAATGGCAGTGGTTGAGGGGTTTCACACCAAAATGGAGGTACGAAATTATACGGAATTTCACCAATACAAAAGCCCAAAGCTGAGTCATCTTTAACTCCTAGCGCCATATGAAAAACAATAAACAATTTATTTCCTCTTGCACTTGCACAGACGACGCGACCTGGAGCTGTAAGTAAACCTCTTTGCACACCAGTCACCGTAAAAAGTCTAATCAAGTTTGTATCCGTAGCAACAGCAGCAAAATTATCTCCTGTAGCAACACAAACCGGTTCTTCATCAACAAAATCAACACTCCACTCCTGATGCTGATCCCAAGAATTTAACTGCAGCACAACAACTTTTCCCGGGGTTTCCCCAGACCTTTCAGCACCCAGAATACAACACTGTTCACTCAAGTCTGCCATTATGTGTCCATAAGTATTAGACATGTGAATATTATGGTGGACTGTCACATCGTGAAACGCTATGTCAATGATCGAGTCTTCGAATTCCTGTGACCGGACATAACCAATATAGTTGTAAATCATGTAACGGTCGTTTAGGTGAACAGGAGTTGAGCCAGGTTGAAATGGCGCTTGGATCGATTTCTCTGGCAACGATGTTTTACTAACTTCTCGTTTCACTGAAACTATTGACTCAGTCTCAATTTCGTCCTCGTTTACCATAGCCAAAATATCATCAACATCAACTTCGTTCCTTGATGATGCCATTCTTTTTCCTGGAATGAAAAAAAAAAAGGTGTTTAGAGCCAAAGCCTTTGTACATCATTTAGAGCCAAAGACCCTTAAGAGCTCTTAACAAACAGATCCTTTAGAGCCAAAGCCCTTGTACATCATTTAGAGCCAAAGGCCCTTAAGAGCTCTTAACAAAGATCCTTTAGAGCCAAAGCCCTTGTACATCATTTAGAGTCAAAGACTCTTAACAAAGATCCTTTAGAGCCAAAGCCCCTGTACATCATTTAGAGCCAAAGACCCTTAAGAGCTCTTAACAAACAAAGATCCTTTAGAGCCGAAGCCCTTGTACATCATCTAGAGCCAAAGCCCTTTTACATCATTTAGAGCCAAAGACCCTTAAGAGCTCTTAACAAATAAAGATCATTTAGAGCCAAAGCCCTTTTACATCATCTAGAGCCAAAGACCCTTAAGAGCTCTTAACAAATAAAGATCCTTTAGAGCCGAAGCCCTTGTACATCATCTAGAGCCAAAGACCCTTAAGAGCTCTTAACAAACAAAGATCCTTTAGAGCCGAAGCCCTTGCACAACATTTAGAGCAAAGACCCTTAAGAACTCTTAACAAACGAAGATCCTTTAGAGTCAGACGGCATTTAACTGCTACATTTTATAGTTAATGCACGTATATAGTTAGTGCATTAGTACATTTTATCCTAAACACACCAATAAAGTATCGATTAATACTAAATACTATGGAGACATTAAAGCATGTGCTTTCAGCCTGTTTCAACATATTGCCTCTTTGTTCGGCCCTTAACGGAGATTATTCTGGAGGGGAGGGGGTTGAATTCTATCAAGGCAAAAAGCCTGTTAGACAAAAATGTCGGAGGGGGAAAGGTTCAAATCAGGTAACCCCTTCCCTGAATACGGCCCTACCAAAATACTTCAAAAATCGTGCCGAACTGAAAAGAAAGACTGTACCATCGGAAACTGAAACCACAATAACGAAAAAAAAACCCATATGGGAGAATTATAGCCCCCCCCCCCCCTTTGAGAAAAAAAGAAAATCCCCTTTTCGCATGCGAACAAGTTACATGTCTCCTTTTTTCACCAGGGGTACTCGTGCCGAACCCGTGGTCGTTGAATGTTGGGAGAGGGCTCATTTAACACATAAGAGGTAATCATGTTTTGAATAACATATATTCCTTGTTCAAAACAGATTTATTTCATGTAGACTCCAAAATTAGTATGATAGTTAAACCAATTAGGTTTTAAGAAGACAAGGCCGTCTCCAAAAAATAAACCAATGGAATAAAACCACTTGATATGGAAGTATAGGGCTGTGATCTCTCTTTCTTTTATCGTGACAACGCAGATTTAAGACTAAAACGGTGTTGTCTGACTCAACTACTAAAACTACTCACCGCAGCACCAAGCCGCCTGAGGCCAATACAGCCACACACCCTTCTCCTTCATCCTGATCTTTTCAAAGCCTCCCTCTTTACACTCTATCAGGAAGTTCTCATTTCTCTTAAATCTATCTTCGTGACATCCTCCCACCCCAACTGCGGACGACCTGCTTTCTGATTAGCCCTAGAAGGAGGGCCGAAAAGGACAATCTTCGGCAATCTGTCATCGTTCATCCGCAGAACGCTCCCTAGCCATCTAAGCTTAATGCTAAGATAACTTAAGCATTAACAAAACCTTATATATATAAAACTTTTTTTACATTCAATTTTTTATTATTTATGTAATTAATACTATTTATAGTTAATTTTTTATTTTAATTATTAATAATGATATTTATTTGCTTATAATAAATTATTTATACTAATTATTTATTTTCTTATCCCACTATTTAGGTTAACTTATCATTTGTTAGTGGTTGGACTACTACTACTACTATTAACAACGCACTGCAGCACCAAGTCCCCTGAGGCCAACACAGCTGTGCACGCTCCTCCTCCATCTCCATCTATTCAATTCTTTACCGCCTCCCAAGAACTTCCAATTTCCTTTAAATCCTTTCTTATGACCTCTCCTCACCCCATACGAGAACGACTTGCTTTTCGTTTAGCCGTAGATGGATGGCCAGAAAGGACGACTCTTGGCAATATGTCGTCCTTTATCTGTAAGGCGTGACCAAGCCATATTCACCTTTCTTTCATTATAGCCATAGAAAGTGCAAATGAACCAGAATGGTTAATGGTCTAATTGTTCCTAAATTTTTAAAATTTTACAAATTTTTAAAATTTTTAAAGTCAAATTTAGTTTTATTATTTTGTTTTGATTTTAATTTCTCTAATAAAAAAACCACATCTTCGGTGGATTTTTCCCACCGCATCCGTCCGTATCTTTTCGAACGATGAAAACGCTACGTTTTCATCGTTTATCTTTTAAAACACTTATCGTTAAATGCTTGTTTTTGGAACACTTTATCTTTAAACACTTATCGTTATTTAACGATAACGATGGTTTATCTTTTAGAACGCTTAGCGTTAAACGCTTATCTTTAGAACGCTTTATCTTTAAACGGTTATCGTCTATCGTTATTTAAAGATATAATTTATCTTTAAATGCTTATCGTTATTTTTCAAACGCTTATCTTTTAGAAAACGCTACGTTTTAAGGCACAATTTTGAAATAAATGCATCGGCTTGATCCTCCACTGAAAGCTCTTGAACAATAGAAAGCCAAATGACACCATTTTTCTTAGTTTTCTTATAGCCTGGGTGAGCAGTACCACACAAGCTGGGGTAGCCTTGAACCAATGCAATAACATCATGAAGTTTTTGATGATTCATAGTCATGGTTTTACTCATTTAAAAACCATGCCAAGAATCTGTTCTGATTTTACCAAATCTTTGCGGAAAGCTAGAGTTTTTCAAGCACGAAAACTGACGGAATCTCCGCACAGATTGCTAAATCTGGATAGATTCCCGTTATGTGTAAATACACAATTAATGCTGATGTGATTTGTGATCTTCAGCTCAAATTGGTACAGAGATCATCTCATTTAAAAACGATAATATTAAACAGGAAACAGTGTGGTATTGCCTAATAATCTAAATACGATAAATCTATGAATAAGGCATAAGAAAAGGAAAGGGACCAGTGCCTTCCTTCTGATCCAAAACAAGGAACTGACTCAGATGCTTTCATGCATGCTGCTTGCTTGTGTACGAAAGCTTGGAAAGGTAAAAGATGCGAGAGGCAAAAATTAAACTACATCATCAGAAAAAAACTGACGAGCCGGAGGGCTGAGAACTGGGGCAACAGGGACGATCTGCTTTTTGTTTGGCCCCAGATGAATGGCTAAAAGAACAGTCTTTGGTGGAGAACCAGGACAACAGGGACAATCTACTTTTCGTTAGGCCCCAGATGAATGGCTAAAAGAACAGTCTTTAGCTGAGAACTGGGGCAACAGGGACGATCTGCTTTTCGTTTGGCCCCAGATGAATGGCTAAGACAACAGTCTTTGCCTGAGAACCTGGGCAACAGGGACGATCTGCTTTTCGTTTGGCCCCAGATGAATGGCTACAAGAAGTCTTTGGCTGAAAACTGGGGCAAGAGGGACGATCTGCTTTTCATTTCGCCCCAGATGAATGGCTAAAAGAAGTCTTTGGCTGAAAACTGGGGCAAGAGGGACGATCTACTTTTCGTTTGGCCCCAGATGACTGGCTAAAAGAACAGTCTTAGGCTGAGAACCGGGGCAACAGGGACGATCTGATTTTCGTTTGGCCCCGGATGAATGACTAAAAGAACAGTCTTTGGCTAAGAACCGAGGCAACAGGGACGATCTGCTTTTCGTTTGGCATCAGATGAATGGCTAAAAGAACAGTCTTTGGCTGAGAAATGGGGCAACAGGGACAAACTGCTTTTCGTTTGGCCCCAGATGAATGGCTAAAAAAAAGTTTTTGGCTAAAAACTGGGGCAACAGGGACGATCTGCTTTTCGTTTGGCCCCAGACGAATGGCTAAAAGAAGTCTTTGGCTGAGAACTGGGGCAACAGGGACGATCTACTTTTTGCTTGGCCCCAGATAAATTGCTAAAAGAATAGTCTTTGACTGAGAACTGGGGCAAGGCCAGGACTAGCCTGAGATTATTTTAAGAAGTGCATAAGGAGCAACTAGGATATATTCTGTATATTCTCTGCACAAAGTAAATATACTACTCAAACTGATAAATCGTCAAAAAGTTTAGTTCAAATCACAAAAAAATATTTAGCTTTTTATTTCAAACACAGCAAACATGACTTTGAGGATAGTTCTAAAACTGTAACAAGAGGAGAAAGAGATGACAACCCTTACATTAGGTCCAAAAGCTGAACTCTTTACATCACTCCTCCCTAACAAGGCAAGGTATGGAAAGATAGGCATACACAGTGGCAAATTACATGGTGAGAAGCTGCGTGGCAGTGCAATATAACTGCAGAATTATAGAGACTCAGTTGAATAATAGAGAGATGTAAATGGCTTGGTTATGTGCAAGTACAATTAAGCTTCAGCAATTACCAGGGAAATTAAGGCTTTTATCTGCACTAATGTACATGGTATGGCACAAGTCACTTTACGATTTTAAAATGAAATACCCTTTTTTCAATGAATTAATTTTCCTTTTGCTGATTATAAAGTTAAATCATTGGAAATTTGAATAAGAATCATTTCACAACCGAAGAAAGGGTCAGGATAATCGAATTTTATTTTGAAAAATGCTCAATTATTGGAACGTAGAGATTTTAATTGCACACTTTCAATGTTAGCCCCCCCCCCCTAATAAGCCTAAAATAATTGACCTGGAGAAGCGTTTTCAAGAACTTGCTTCCTTTGGTGATAGGTCTCAACCTGGATGAGACCGTTCAGTATGTACGCCTGAAAATATGCGGCCTAGCATTGAGGATGACCAAAGCACATCCATATTTTTCATGCATAAAACAAAATAATATTCCGATAGTTAAACGTTGTAACAAAAAATAATTGATTAAGTACAATCATTGGCAAAAAAAAAATTCTAAAGTAACATATGCGCCACCCTGTATAATTCACAAGAAAACCCGTCGTGTCCAACTTACAAAGACATATTCCATCAATCATAAAACATGATTAGTCTTTCGAGAAAAGAAATAAAAAAGAAGTAAAAAAAAACCTGTGAATGTGTCACCATCTTCAGTCATTGAAAATCCTACTTCTGCTTTCAATTTAGATATTGAAATTGCACCATCATCATCATCATCATCAGCAACCATTGGCTTTCGCGCAGGAGTTATAGGCAAGCTCTTGTTTTCTTCTACTACTTTCAGGCTTCCAAAAACAACTTCAACAGACCCCAAATTCCCCTTAATATCAGTATATATTAATTCCTTTTCATCTGTCCCCCAAATGAATCCACATATCTTCAGCTTTTTACTTGTCTGACAATAAAACTCGGAAGAGCCGTCTAAAGAAAAAATGACAAATTCACCGTGGTTAGTAGCGCAGGCAATATATGAACCGCCAGGACTGAATTTTACTATAGATGGAAGGCCCTTCCAATTTTTGAAGGCAAAAGAATTTGATGACTCAAACGGATTTACTTGGTTTGTTGTTTCATAAACTAAGACAGATTTCATGGTTGGTACGGCTAATAAAGTCCCATCTTTAGACCAGTCAAGCCTAAAAGAGAGAGATAAATTAACGTTATACCTAAACATTGACATAACATAGACATAATACCGTAATACTGACGTAATGACGCCTAAATATTGACAAGACATAAAATCGCGAAGAAAGGAAGAAAACGAGACAATTAACAGCCAGTGAAAAAATTTTTAAAAATTATGCAAATATTTCGGCCAAGACCTCCGCTTGACCGTCCTCAGTGCAGAATAAAACTGATAAAAATATAAAAACCAAACCTTAAAATAAAAACACCAAACTAAAATTGGATGACCCTTTCTTAGTAACGGTGAAAGGGTAAATGAATAAAAAACATAAGTCTAAATGGTATTTCACAATTTAATTTTACGTAAAGCACTCTTAAAAGCTAATCGCTTTCCAGTTTGATTATTATCGGAGAATCTGTTTGATTGCAAAATATAATTTTGTGGATGTATGTAAAAACGATCAGAATTAATAATTTCATCATAAATGGGACTTAGAAAAGTTTTTCCAGTGTCTCAATTGAGGGCGACCTTTAGTTGAATGTGCTTCTTTATTTCAGCTTCCTCCCTGAAAACTTGCGTGAGACCTTTAACGGGGGCAACAATGGAGGTTTCGTCAAACAAAATGAAATGGTGTGGACTCTCATACACATGTTTCGCCAAGGCGGAATCAAAAATGTCAGGCCTTTGGCGCAACCTCATGGCCTTGTCGATTGACAACCTATGTTCAGATAACCTCTCCCCCAATTGCTGTTGGGTTCTACCAGCATAAAAACAGCCACAAGAACAAGGAATTCTATAAACACCAATACCCAGACGTAATAAAATCCTATCTTTAGTCCAGTCAAGCCTGAAACAGAAAGGTGAATCAACGTTATACCCAAACATCGACGTATTTATGTAATATAGATGTAATAACGTAATATTGAGACTCATAGACATTGACGTAATAAAGTCCAATCTTTTGCTCAGTCAAGCCTGAAAGAGAAAGGTCATACCCATGTATTGACGTACAATATACAACGTATCTACAACATACACGAGCACCATAAAGAACAGGGAATAATGAAAACAAAATGAAAATATTCAAAACGGGTAAATTTTTTCCATAAGATAATGGCAAAACAAAAACTTGTTCATACAAACTAATGTGTATTAAATTTAGACTAAGATATTTGGTCCTAATTGCCATTCAATTTTAGACCAAGTTCGAAAAAGAGATATATAAATTGGTCCTAGGTTTGACCCTACCGATGATCAATTTTTTTGAGAATTGGATTTTCGTCACTAAAATGAAGTTTGCAACTTATTTGCACATTTTGTATACATTCTGGACTCAGTTATGTAGTAACATATCTTAGCATATTTGTATATACCGTTTCCTTGGTAAATACAATACTTGCGTGCGTTTATTTTAAATTAAGATATATGGTCTTAATTTCCCAACGATTTTAGGCCAAGTTCAAAAAGAGATGCATAAATTGGTCCTAGGTTTTACCCTACTGATAATATATTTTTTTTTTTTAATTGAAGTTTTGTCACTAAAAGGAAGTTTACAACTTATTTGCACGTTTTTAAATTTTTCTTGGTAGATAAGAAATTTGTATGTATTAAATTTAAACCAAGACATTTGGTATTAATTAACCAATTAATTTTAGACCAAGTTCCGAAAAAGAGATACATAAATTGGTTCTAGGGTTGACCCTACCGATGATCGATTTTTTTTTAAACTGAAGTTTCGTCAGTAAAACTACAAACTATCGATAACGAATTTTTTAAAACTTGAAGTTTCATCAGAGGCAACACTGTAGCGGTGCCTATAGTAAAGGCCATACGGCTCCAATGTTTTATTATTTACTTTTTATTATTATTTTTTTTCCCAGAGACAATTCATATGGAAGGGGTCGTCTTAGAAACTTCAAAGGGGGCTCATTCGATTGCAAAATCGAGAGTTCTAGTGCCCTTTTTAATAGTCGAAAATGATTGGAGGGCAACTAGCCTCCCCCCACGCCAATAATTCCCCCAAACACATCCAATCAAAATTTTTAGATAGGCATTTTGTTTAGCGTAGTTGATTTCCAGATCCAGTGCCGCTTCGGTTTTCTAAAGCAATACAATTCAGTCACATTTCTAGCGGACACTGAAAAACCAAAGTATCGACGTCGTTATTATTCCAAATTAGACGAAATGAATAGAAGAATTTTATGACCATGCTGTTTATCGAAAAGATCCTAATAATCGCCGAATTACTCGTGACAGTCGTCATGTTGCCACATATAAACCTCATATACTTAAAAAGTACTAGAATCATATAAATGTCGAATATGTAGGAAATATAGGTCCAGTGAAGTATTTATATAGATACACCTACCAGGGAAATGATTTTGCTTCAATAAAGATTGTCGAAAATAAACAGTGCATGGTTTACAATGTAGCAGAAACCTATGTAGAAGGACGCTGCATTACACTCACTGAAGCATGTTGGCGACTATTTAGTTACGATATCCAGAAAAAGAGCCATGTCGTTCATCGTTTAAATGTTCTCTTGCCACGAAGTTATCTGATGCAAAATAACGTCTGAGCCCGAGAAGATTTGGTAGATATTGGACAACAAGGCTCAATGTTGGAAGCGTTTTTTCAACTCTACAAGGCGCTGCAACAAGCGAAAAATAAGGAACCTCTCTATTATTGGGAAATGCCCGAACATTATAAATGGGATGGCAATACCAGTGCATGGGAACAAAGAATCCATAGATTACGCGTCATTGGACGAATTCACAATGTAAATTTTGCAGCATTTCCCGAGTGGTTCTATCTCGAGTACTTTTGTATCGTGTGAAGAATGCAACAAATTTTGAAGATCTTAAAACAGTTGATAACGTTGTATATTCCACATACAAAAAAGCATGCCTGGCTCATGGCCTTGAATTCGACGAGAAACAGTGGTTCAACGCCCTAGAAGAATCGGCACTGTCCAAAATGCCTTCTGTAATGCGAATAGTCTTCACACAAATTCTTGTTTTTAATAATCCTGTAGATCCAAAAGCTCTTTGGGAAAGATTCGAAAATCAGTTAGCAGAGGATTTTATTTTGCCTGCAAGACGAAATAATTTATCTAAAGAATTAGCAGTAAAGCGTGCTTTTCGTATTATTGCATCGAAGTTAAACACGATGGCAATAGAAGGTCGAGATTTTTGGGTGAAACGATACGGCATGGTCAACATTGAGACCTATGAAAATGACCAAAGCTTGGAATTTCCAAATTCTAGTGAGTCAGCTGTTGCTGGAGATAGTATGTATCGGTTTCCGCAAGGAAAACAGCTTGAAATTTTTGACAATATTTTACTGGCTGTCAATAATCCTAATTATTTTGGGCAAAAATGTTTTTTCATAGATGAACCAGGTGGTACTGGTAAAACATTTGTTTATAAGATCTTGTATCACATTGTGCGTGGAAAAAATTACAAAGTACAACGTATGGCTTATACAGGAATAGAAGCAACATCATTGCCATTTGGATTAACAACAAGACCTTCGGCTTGAAAGTTCCACTTTCTTCAGATTCTGTTTCGTGTATAAGACCTGGTTCAAGCAAAGGTTTAGAATTACCTCAAGCAGATTTTTTCCTACTTAACGAAGCACCCATGCTTCCCAAGTATGGCTTACAAAATATGGATCAGTTCTTGCAGTCCATTGCAAATCCAAACCTACTATTTGGTGGAAAAATTTTAGTTGCTGGAGGTTATTTCCGACAGTGTTTACCAGTTCAACCCTGAAGCAACCGCTGCGAAACACTCGATTTATCAATGAGAAAAAAAGTCATCTTTGGAAGAATTTCAAACATGTTTCCTTTGAGAAAAATATGCGGGTCGATCCTGAACACGAAGCATTTGCAAAGTACAGTCTCGAGCTGGGAAATGTAAATCTTTCTAATTTATATGGAAATCCTCTAATTTAAGGTCCATTTGGACATCATGACCTGAGGAAATGGCTCATATTGTCTGCGTTTAGAAAACAAGGGACAGTGAGAATCTATATATATAAGCCTGCCGCGTGCCGGTTTCTATATAAATATATATATATATATATATATATATATATATATATATATATATATATATATATATATATATATATATATATATATATATATATATATATATAGAAACCGGCACGCGGCAGGCTTATATATATAGATTCTCACTGTCCCTTGTTTTATATATTTCTATATATATATATATATATATATATATATATATATATATATATATATATATATATAGAAATATGTATAAACAGAATTAGTTGTCTATATAAATGTGTATATAAATTGTTGAACTACTCCGCTACAGATTTAAAATTCAGATAATCTTTCACCAGCCTCTGAAACAATCGTTTATTAGAATGCTCCAGAATCTTAGGTGGAGTAGAGTTCCAGATTTTTGGTCCAGCATTGACTAACACTGAAAAATGCTCTTGATGTTCGACCAATTGCACAAGAAACGTCTAAGTTGTCGCGCAATCATTGTGACAGGAATTAGTTGGGAATATCCCAGAAAAAATTCAAAGACAAGACACCCATAATTATGGTAATTATTAGAAATCATAAATAAAATGTAGTAAATCCAAAGTAGAAATCCTGTTAGCTCCGTAAAGGTGTTTAATTGATGAATTATAATCAATATGATATATCAATATCAATATAATATAATCAAACGTGATTATAGGGGAGTAAAGAAAAGTAAAGATTATAGGGGAGTAAAGAGAAGTCAAAATCAAATATCAATATGATATATCAACTGATATAATCAATATCAATATGAAAAAGAACAGTCATCGATTTATTTTGAAGTATTTGAAGAGACTTAAAAACACGTAAGAACAGAACAAAATGTTTCAAATAATACGATAAAATATAAACAAATATAAAAATTTAGATTTCTAAAATTAAGTAGCGACATAAGAGTTTACAAACAAAGAAACATAAGAGTTTATAAACAAAGAGTTTACTTTTAAAAAATGTTTTTTACTTGTTTTGTTTCTAAAAGCACATATAAGCGTAATTTACGAATAATTCCACTGGCTTAGTTTTCTGATGTTATTTTCTTTTCAAGACAATTAAATACCACCAGTTCCATTGTATTTGGGCTAATTACATTGGCTTATTTTTTCTGACGCGACATTTCTTTTGAGCCAATCACCCACTATGTAGATTATGAAGCAAAAGGGAAAGAGAGCACACAGTCCTTTACTTCTGTGTAAAAAAATTGTTTTAATTTCATTGGTTTCTTTTCACATTTCTACATTTCTACTGAGCCAATCAAATACTCTTAGCTTTGCCTTTTTTATACTAGCTCAGAGTTTCCTGTCGGTGAACCATAAGGTGAAACTTAACTGTTCATCCTTTTCGCTTGCTTAAAGATTCACACAACTGTTAAAACCAGGTTTCTTTATTTCTCTAAGAATAAGAACTCTAGGAGTAAGAAATAACTTGATTGGCTTACAAATATATCTCACAAATGAAAAATAATGAAATTAAAGTACACCTTTTACCGCGGTATTATAGGAAAGTAACCTTTCTTTTTACATTTGGTATGTATAATACGTATTTGCTTTTTGTATTACAGCTTTTTAAATATTAAATCGGCTGGAGAAGCGAATTTTTTAGTTCTGATCCAAAATAGAGAACAAAATCAATTATATACAGCAATATGAAGACACTTCCTCATTAGGTGAACTTGAAATCAAGTAGCCAAACAGAAATTAGACTCCTATCAAGAAATAGCTTAATAGTTTAGCCTACTGTAGGTTTTGGTAGATAAGCAGGTACCTGCAGAATATGGGTGAATTCATGAAATCATTACTGACTGGCAAAACGGATGCTGTGCTCAAACATTTGCCACTTGCCACCTCCCAAGCTTTTAAAGTTCCGTCACAGCTTGCTGAGGCTAATAATGTTGAACTAGGATCAAGACAAACTGACAATATTGGAGCCCGATGACCCTCCAACGTAATGTCTCTGACTTCGTCCACAAAATGAAGCTGAAACAAACTTATAAAATTCAAAGTTGTTTATAAAATTCAAAGTTGTTATGTATATATAAAACAGAATTCATGTCCGTGTATCCTGTATGTATTGTTACACCAAGCAGGGAGGGGGGTCCCACCGGGGTGGGAATTTTCCGGGGGAATTGTCCGTGATGGAAATTTTTAAATACAATTAAGTTTAAAAATACGATCGTTATTAAAACGAGACGGAGGGGGTACGCTTGAGTTTTTTTTTTTTGGGGGGGGGATTTTCCGTGGAAAGGGAGTCCTCTTGGGGAGATTTGACAAAACTAGAGTCCAGCGACGTTTTAGCGAGATGAACTGAAGGCAAACACAATAATAAAATTCTAAAATACGTTAGGCTAATTATAACATCTAATAACATACACCTTTATTTTATAAGTAATATTATTATAGCCTATATTGTTATAAATTGAACACTAAATTATATACAAGTAATGTTAATTAATGAATTGTCTTGACTATTATAGCAGCTATTTACATTGAATATTAAGCTACAATAATTGAATATACACGAGCGCACTTAATATCAGAGTCAACACACCAGTGTTCATTTAGTAAAGAGCAAAGGGTCTCCCAAGCATATTTTCCCCTGCCACTTTGTATAGAAGGGGTGGTTGTAGAAAGTTGGAACGTTGCTTATAGTTGGAACGTTGGTGATTGTAGAAAGTTGGAATGTTGCTTATTCGATTGAAAACTTAAAATTTCAGGTATCTTTTTAGAAAATAATTGCAGTGTAATCCTCCTCCTCATGTCGCCTTCTTTTGCCCCGGGCACTCGTATCCATCGAATCAGGGCATCCTTAGACGTTCCTCAAGTTTATCCTTAAATAGTGTTTACCTGAAAATAGGGCCAGCAAACAGGAAAAAAAATGTGTTAATCTAAACGGATGGATACTTCTGTCATTAAGTCTGTAGGCTAAGGGGTGTATTATTAGATTTATATTTTTAGGGTCCCCTATATATTAACGGACCCTAATATACAGAACCAAACTAGGCTGGGGCATGGAACCACAGAAACGGGTTCAAAAACTGTTTTTTCTTTGACTGACTTTAAGTTTTTACATATAAAACCAATACAAAAAAAAAAAAAAAAATGAAGAATAATTGGTTTCCCAAAAGAATCTTTCTTTCCGAAAAGCACGGAAACTTAATCCATACACCCATGACACTTACAACCTTAAACCCCTGGGTCAAGAGTGCCCGATCACACACACAAACACAAAAGTTTTTGAGCACACACCCCAAAAAACAACCAAGAGACATTTTTCACTAATTGGCTTGAAACTTATTCCATCAAGTCCAAAAAGAGTAACAAATACTTTTTCAAAGCAACAAATACTTCAAGTATTTAAATTAGGTAGGAAACCTGTCAAAATGATTGAATCCTTCAATATTTTGAAAGACACATTCCTAGCATGCTGGTAATCCTGGCATTGTGCACTGCTACGAGACGTTCGGGGGTGGGGGGGGGGAGTGAAGGAGAGAGAGGGCTACAAGTAGCTTTGTCAACACCAATAAATACACGGTTGTATTTCAAATTTTCCTATTTTTATGCTTTTGATGCCTTCTTATTTCACCGGATGGGGAGGGGGAGCACTGCCCCCCCCCCTGAAGGCATCTATCATCACTTCAAAGTTTTCAGATCAGCAATTGGCTGATAAGTGTTACAAATACTGCCAATTATATACAGTTGGTACAACTACCCTATAGAACAGTGGTTCTGAAACTGTGGTACACATACCCCCTTGAGGGTACGCAAAAATTTTTAGAGGGTACGTGGCCGGCCAAGAAAAAAATTAAAGAGCCCCTTAACTCTATGACTGAAGGGGCATTATGCTATGCGGACACTATCAACTGAAAACGGCGTACCACACTTTTATTCGACCCATCCTCGAATATACGCGTCCCGTTTGGGGCCCGCAAGTTCATCACATAGATTATTTAAGTGATGATTTGGAGAGGATCCAGAAACGAGCCGTAAAGGTCATTCTTTGTGACAAATATGTAGATTACAGCTCTGCTCTGAAGTCACTTAAAATACCAAGCCTTCGTGATCGCCGTTTTCAGCTGATGATTCATTTTGCCCGGTTTTTATTGTCTAGTCCCGTACATCGGACAATATTACCCTCTGAAATGCCTGTCCGCGCAAATGCCAGAAGCAAGAGAAAGCTTATGCTCGTCTCGTGCCGCACAAACAGACTCAGTAACTCCTTTGTTCCTTTCTTTACAAGTGCTTTTAATAAAATGTAATGAAGTGTTTTTCATGTAAAAAAACAGCGCCTTTTAGTGCATTTTTTAAAAATATGTCTATGACAGCTATTTCCATTAAACTGATTCTGTTTCAATTTTATTTATATTTTTAGCTAGAATTTACTTAGTACCGGTAACTGAGAAGGGGTACCTAAAATGTTTTTTGGGTAAAAAGGGGTACAGTGTCTAAGTAAGTATGAGAACCTCTGCTATAGAAGAAACCCATGATTCAAACAGTTAATAGCAGCGGACTCGGGTAGGTTGGACCTCAGATGTTCTTTTAATGTATTTGGTAATAATTACATCTTTATTGTCATTTGTATATAAGATTTGTGTTGTTATTTTACCCCGAAGTATTTCTTTCTAATTGGCCCAATATCGCGATGCAATTTTTTTGAACATTGAAATAATTACTCCAGTATAAATATTATGACTGTGAAATAATGATTGCAAATAATCGCAAACATTAACAACAATGTGGCAGATAAGCCCATACTTTTCCAAAAGGTCATGTCTTTGGACATTTTTGAAAAACAAAACAAAATCCTCCGACAAATTATTGGTGCTTTCAACTACCTTCATTTCCGTAAATAAACCCATTTGGTACTTGTGTAATATACCCCCTATCGAATATTCTTCTAATATGTTTTTCTGATGCTCAATCCTAATGAAATATACCTAAGTATGATAAAAATACAATATTTTAGAAACAAATTTGGGCTATATATTTGCACATTATGGAAGGGGGGGGGGGTAAAGTATAGCGGGTCTTTTACTCTGACGCTCAATCCTAATGAAATATAACACAATATGATTTTATCACAGTATAAAGTCATGTGTTTTGAGCAACAATCCCTTATCCCGGAAAAATCTAATTGCCTCTTCTTCAGTCTTTGGCAAACCTCAAATCTTCATTTTAACGTCCATTCTCTTTCAATGCAGATCGGAAACTAAATAAATTTCGCAAACTCAATGAATTTCGTAAATGGACAAAAAAAACGGTTTTACTTCAGTTCTACTAAGATGAAGAATATTAGGTAGGGGGTATATCATACAAGTGCCAAACATTTTCTTACCTGTATTGTCATATCACAAGAGCCCCCGACAATAATTTTTCCATCTTGACTAGTGGCAATACAGGTAACAGGTGCAGTAAATCTAAAGATGACCCCATCAGGATCTCCATCTGGGTAAGTTAAGGCCTGCAATCTACTTTCAACACCAACCAAAATTTTTTCTCCAACACAAGATACCTTTAAAGAGAAGATGGCATGAAAACTAAAACTTTTATTTTAAACTCAAGGGGTCGCTAACTTGTTGCCATCTGGGTACAACTCAGAACGCCACGGGTGCCACGATGGGCACAGTTCTGCCAAGCTTATCAAATTCCCCAAAATAATTGACATAGTTACGCCGCGCTTGGCAAGCACCACCAGATACACATGATTCCTTAGAGAGAGAGTGACCCCTTGCACAAACTAATTTTTCACAAGACTGAACACTACATACATTAATAAAAAAAAAAACTTTGAGTAAGAAAAAAGGCATCATTCTTGCCTATGACCTGTTCTAAGATAATTTCAAATAAAACAAAATATAGTGGAAAAGCATGAATTAAAGTGGAAGCAACCAAGGAAATCCGTTTAATGTAATTTTTCTGCATATTAACATGTACGGTAAGAATTTTGTTGACAGAGTGTTTGCTTCAAAAGAGGTCATAGAACCCCTAGGGGAGGGGGGTAGTTCCTGCCAATTTAACCCTCTTCTCCATCTGAAAAGACAAGCTGTCTAATATGATCCTTCATTTTTAAAGTTACAGAAACTCAGATAAGGGTTCATTTGTTTATTTAATATGACAATATAATATTAATTATATTTAATAAAACTAGTAATAATTATAATAAATATACATTATAATATATGAATAATATTAATCTAATTGTGTCATTATCAATAATAATAATAAGTAATTTAATATAATTGGTAGGCTAATAATGGTAAGCTGGAGATTGTTAGAACTATCCAAAACATAAAATAGAAACATAAATATAACCATATTAATTAAGAACAAAAAAGGAGAATAAGAAAACACTGTTCATCCAATTTACTTGAATACTAAACGAAATGAATAGCTTGCACACATTTTTATATTCTGATGGTTTTAGCTAAAGTTGCTATGATAACTTTCTCATCTTTTTTGGCACCATATACTCCCACTACTAGTAGTAGTCCTAATAATGGTACCACAGCGATGTATATAATTGACAACTCTAACTGTAGACATACTTCTCTTAACAGTTGGAGACGAAACCAAATATTTCACAAACTTTTTTTTTGCTACTACTGTCATAAGCAATAACAATTTTGTCATAATTTTATTTTTACAGCTCTACTCCAACCATCACAAGGATAAAACTATAAAAAACAAGATCAGCTACAACATTGTACTAAATTTCTAATAATATATAATCTTATATCTTTAAACGAGCAACTGTGTGAGTATTTATAAACGATTTCTTGAAAACATTCATTTTTGAAAATTGACACTCTGAGATTTTCTGGCCTAAAAAAAAAACTATCTAGACAGGTTACGGTTTTGAGGAAATTCGTTTAGAACCTCAATTATGGAAAAAAAATTCAACGGAGAGATATCATATTTATATACATTTCAAGAGCATAAATTATTTCATTTTCTCCCAAAGAGTTGTTGTATCATTTTTAGTATCTATCACGCATTCAAAATCAGACAAGATAACAAATTACTTTGAACAGCTTAAGAAGAAAGCATGCAACAAGGAACAGTAAAAATTATAACAAAATCTGCTATTAGAAGACAAAGCAAAATTAAAACGGAATGAAGCAACGTGCTAGTCTAGCATGAGTAAGTCTGTAAAGGATATACAGGAAGGAGGAATTGAATTCACTTCAGAATTACTTAATTCAATTCAAATTGCTGATTTTTCACCCTAGCAAAATATACAACAGCTGGGGAAAAGCTGGGAAACAAGTTTTCTGCTAACTCAAAAACAAGAAGAACAATAGGGAATTATTTTCGTAAGACAGTAGAGTTCTAATTTGAATGAATGAATATTTCGACCCTCTGTCCAAGGGCCGTCCTCAGCAATACAAAAATATATAAAAGGAGAAAGACTTACAACAACATGCAACCAATAAAACTAAAATAAATTTCTTTTTAAAACAGTCCCAGCACCCTGACTTCAGTGAAGTTCAACCAGGACTGATAAATAAAGTGAGAAAAAACAAGGCGATTCATTGAAATGAAAAAAGAATAATTAAAAATACTTTTTCATTGCTAATCTTGCCTTTTTGGCAGCTAACCTCAAAGATCTTTTTGTGACTGGTTCTGTGTTAATGTCTACTGGTTTTTTAGAATATTTTGTAAAATATTTTTTAAATATTGGTTTTTGAAATATTCCACCCTCTCCAAGATAGATATATCTGATATATCTATAGTATCTATCAACGAGATAGTATCTATCTGACGAGATAGTATCTAACTGAGATATATACTATCTCAGAAAATAAAATTGTAAGTAGTTTTGACATTTTTTTCTATGTATAAAAATATTGATGTAGCAGTATCTGAGCAATTATTAGAAAATAAAATAACAGAAAATGATCATTTAATAGAAGTTTCAGCAGCAGGAATAGATTGCGAGGTCTTAATGACCATGGTTAAACTCTGTAAGGAGTATTCAATACATTTCCAATTCCGTAATTCTTTTTACCAGCAAATGAATGGTTTACTGATGGGCGCACCCCTCTCCGGATTACTGGCGAATATTTGGATAGAACATATTGAAAATTGGGCGTTAAATTCATATTTCTTGAAACCTATTTTTGGGGAGATTACATGGATGAACGTAATTTCACTTTGGAATTATGGTGAAAATGAACTTAGGTTTTTTTATATCACCTTAATAAATATGATAGAAATTTACAGTTTACCATAGAAATTTCCATTGCAAACGAAATTTCATTCCTAGATGTGTTAAGTACTCGTAGCTTAGATAAACTCAATTTTACTATTAACAGAAAACCAACACAAAACAATAGATATTTACATTTTAAATCAAACCACTCCCCACAAGTTACAAGAGCTGTCGTAATCTCTCTCGTCGATCGTGCCCTAAACATTTGTTGTGATTCCCACATCACAGCAGAACTAAACTTTATCAGGAATATACTTTTTGGAAATGGGTATCCTATTTTATTTATTAATAATACAATTAACTTTAGACTGAAAAGACACTTCCGTAAAACCAATAGTAGTTTAACATGTGAAAATCCCAATGAGCCCTCAAACAAAATTCACTTCCCTTACAACCCAAAAATCACTACGAATCTTAATGGTAAAACACCAATTACTTGGCAAAGAGGGGTCTATCAGATACCATGCGACTGTGGCAAATACTATGTAGGGAGAACTCACCAAAATTTACCAAAACACCTACAACAGCATAAAGATGATATTACCAAAGCTCTAAATTCTAATATTGCAACTGTTTCTTTTGGTTCTGCTTTAAGCAGCCATGTATTTGAAAATCCTAGCCACAAAATAGTTTTTGAAGAATCCACACTTATTAGCAATGACCTAGCCATTAAGAAGGTAGTTTGAGAAGCAATTGAAATCAGATTTAAGATTAATATTAATATTTCCTTAAATAGGAACTTAGGGGAATATTCACTAAATGCTCTATACACAAATTTAATATAAACAATCTTACAAAATATTTTAAAAAATCAGTAGACATTAACACAGAACCAGTCAAAAAATACCTTTGAGGTTAGGTGCCAAAAATGCAAGATTAGCAATAATAACGTGTTTTTAATTATTCTTCTTTCATTTCAATAAATCGCCTTGTTTTACCTCACTGTATTTATGAGTCCTGGTTGAACTTCACTGAAGTAAGGATGCTGGGACTGTTAAAAAAAATCATTTTAGTTTTATTGGTTGCATGTTGTTGTAAGTCTTTCTTCTCTTCTGTCTTTATATATTTTTGTTTTGCTGAGGATGGACCATGGACATAGGGCTAAAATATTCATTCATTCAAATTAGAATTCCACTGTCTTACGAAAAGAATTCCCTATTGTTCTTCTTGTTTTTGATGTTTGTGATGGAAAGGCAGTGTGATCTTAGTCACTATTTATGTTTTGTGCTGGGCACAAAAAAAAAGCACAAACAAGATCTGGGGCTAGAATACATGTGACAACAAGCATAACAACGACAACAAAATCAAGCATAAATAATGGACAACAAAATCTGCGTTTAGCAGAAAAGCAACAGGGATTATTACAATGAATCATAAATAAAAATCTGCGGTTAAAAGAGAAGCAACAGTGAGAATCACAATAACCTCAACGAGAAAAAAATCCTATAAAATGGATGATTCTTTGATGCATTAACAGAAAGGAGGAATTTAATTCACGCCAGAATTTCCTAATTCAATTGAAATTGCTGATATCACACCTCCTGACTTAAAATTAAAGGATAACTAAATGATTATGCTAATATGTAATTAGAGAATCAAATATATACAATCCTGCCATGTGCCAATTGCTAGGAGCAGGTGAAACCTGGGCTCCTGGTACTATTATTCAAGCACATTTAGCTCTCCTCCTTATTATATACTTAGCTGTCCTTGTTATTATAAAATTATTTAGTTTACTATTACATACCTACTATCATAAGGAGTAGAGGTGTGCTTTTTTTTCTTATAGCTCTATTTCTACTGTCATAACAGTTAGGACTATGAAACAAAAAATCATCTACATACAGCTTTAAGCCAAAGTGATCATAATATTTAATAGCTTGTAGACACTTTTTGTAAACCACACATACAATTTTGTCACAAGATGTAGTACCAGTTGCAAGCTGTCTTGGTCAGAAATAGCCATTGTTGCAGCCGCAGCCAGCCACAGTAGTTGTAGTAATTGCCCTGAGAGTTCAAGCTAGTACCCTAAACCTGCTTCTAAGATATTGCAGATATGTCTTTTTGATAGCTTGGATGTAGGCTAGCTAGTGTCTTTTGATTTAGCCCAACATTCTATGAAATTTCACCTCAATACCTTTAGTCGTTTTGGACACACCCAGGATCTCACACTCACCCATTTCTCAATGATAAATCCTGTATATAAAAAATGAACAAATTATGTATTTAACAATCCTTGCTCTGGGAGCTACAGGGGCATGGCATCCCTAGAGACATAGCTATTAGACCATGGGACTATTTTTAATAAAATGACTTTTTAAGATTTCTATCAGTGATAAAGGGGGGAGGGCATCTAAAAGGGCAAGAAGGGAGAATGGCTGGTTGCCCTCCATTTCTTTCTCAATGTCCCTTAAAGTTTCAGCTTAATACCCATTGTCGTTCCTTAGATATTATAACTTTGCCCTCATGACAACCTGTCTGCATATAGTGTGTACAAAATCAAAAGACATTATGTACATCCAGGCTATCAAAAGGGCACATCTGCAATATCTTAGGAACAACTTAGAGTATTACCTTGAAATTTTGAGGGCCACTACTACTACAACTACTGCACTAGCAACTGCAATATGACTAAAAATGTTGGCAACTGTGACTACTAGTAACTGACTACACCTACATTCAGTGAATGTTGAATAAAAC
The DNA here is from genome assembly GCF_049724085.1 of Artemia sp. Qi Xiang Cuo. NCBI lineage: Eukaryota > Metazoa > Arthropoda > Branchiopoda > Anostraca > Artemiidae > Artemia > Artemia sp. Qi Xiang Cuo. Next base: position 5,013,615 of record NC_142810.1, read on the forward strand.
CAACACACTATGTGCATGCTGGATGTGAAAAGGGTCTATCAGTAATATCTCAGGAACCTTCCTTAGACCTTAGTCCTCTGGCGCCATTATTGTCGCATAGAGCGCCGACAAAGCCTCTCCACTCGTCCCAGAGTTATGCTGCAGCAGTAACATCTTCCCATTCAGGTACTAATGAAGCTTCAGCCATCCTCAGATCTTGGTCCCAAGTTTGCTGCAAAGTGTTATTTGAACAGCCCTGTCTTCTGTCGCCTGGTTTCCAATTGTAGGCTGTACAAGGAAGGCAGCTTTCTTTTGCGCAGAGTACACGTCCTAAATATATTCAGCTCTTCTTCCTTAGAACAGCAGTAATGAGAGGCTGACCAAAACTATTGCAAACTTCAGAATTACTAACTCTCTGTTGCAAGCTTATATTTAAAATTCTCCTTAGGCACATATTTTTGAATGGAAGAATTCTCTTTTCAAGCCGTTGATTCGTTTTCTATCACTTACTAGCGTAGAGGAGTAGGGAGAGCACATTGCTATTGAAGAGACGTAACTTCAGTCAAAAAGTATATTTGCTGCTCCTCCAAATGGGCTTTAGTCTATTAAAAGCTCCAGTTGACTGACCGATTCTGCATTTAATCTTGGACATTATTTAGCCATCACAATCAATCCAGCTACTTAGGTATTTGAAATCTTTCATTTGTTCTATATTTGTGTTCTTGTAATGCTGAACAAGCAATGAGTTTGGGATGGACAAGCTCTTTGATTTGTCAACGTTAATGATTAGCCTGACTTTTTCTGAATTTTCTATAATTGCATAAGTAGCTGCAGTAACCTCTGTTTAGAATCATCTAGCAAGACCACGTGATTCGCGATATCCAAATCAGATAGTTGTTTACTGCTTAATTTTACCCATATCCTGGGTTTAGTCTTAATATGTAGTCCATTATAATTACAAAAAGAAATGGGGAAAATACACATCCCTGAGACACACCAGACATGATCTTGAGAAATCTGGTTGTGAAATTCATGGTCTTGACACAGCAATCAGTCTCTTTGTATAGGGAGATAATCATGTTCACTAGTTTTTCTGGTACCCCATAATGCTTGAAGACTCTCCACAAACATTCTTGGTCAACCAAGTTAAACGTTTTTTTTAAGTAAATAAATAGTAGATACAGCTTGTTGTTCCATTCTTTTGATTCCTCGACAAGCTTTCAGTACAAAATCAAGTCAGAGAATGATCTGCCACTTCTAAAACCATGCTACTCTTCTTTCAGATGTGTGTCTAATGAATCTCGAATCCAGTACAATATAATAGAATCCAAAAGTTTGCATGATACCAGCAGAAGGTTGACTCCTCTCCAATTATCACACAACATTGTCTCCCTCTTTGAAGATTTTCACCAATATCCCCTTGGTCCATTCACTGAGAACCTTCCCTATATTCCATATATTACTGAAAAGGGCAAGCCACACTGAGGAACATGTTCTTATTATATACTTTAGCATTTCTGCTGAGACTCCATCTATGCCAGGAGCTCACCTGTTTTTTAGTTTTTTAGCTGCATACATGACCTTGGCAGAGCTTGGCGGGTCTGTATTGATGGTGATACCCCATTGAAAATGGGGTATCAGGTACGTTTTGTCAGTTGCTGGGTCTCAGTCAATTGAATAGTTTCTCAAAGTGGGCGGCCTTTTGTCAATTTTATCTGTATCTGATAAAATCACTCCATTCTAGTCTTTGACCAGGGCTTCCCCCTTTTTAGCGGCTTCCTCTGCTAAAGCAGCTTTGTTTTTAATGACAAGTCTTTTATCTTTCCTAACACTCTTTTTATTTATTTTTTTTGTCCTTTTCCTTGTAAACTATCTGTGAAGCTGACTGTCCACTCTGTGTGGCAGAAGCCAGTAAGGTCTGTTTAAGTCCCTTATACTTGTCAATTAACTTCCACCAGGTGTTGGAGGTCCACCTTTCCATTGGTTTCTTCCTGAAACCCAGATTTTCTTCAGAAGCTTTAGTGTATACACTTTTCATGGTGTTCCACTTCCTTTCAATACTTTCTGGTTTGCTGGCTTCCACTGCTAGGGCATCAAAATTATTTTTAAAGTAATGCAAAACTCTCTTCAAACCTTGTAGTCCTGCAGTTTTTCTGTATCATATGGTTTCTTTAGGTTTGAGCTGGGTTTCTGATGAGCATAAAGTTTTATGTGCATGTGAGCATCAATAAGCATATGATCAGACTGTGCATCAGCTCCTCTGTACCCATGCACATTAAAAGGCTTGTGCACCACCTGGGGGAGATCAGATAATGACATATCTGGTTACGAGTTGAGCCGTCTTGTGATGTCAATGTGTATTTATGCACTGTGTTGTGATAAAAAAAAGTTCCTGCAACAGCAAGATCATTAATTATCACATAATTTACAACTAATGTGCCATTTTCATTAATGTCACCAAGTCCATGCTGTCCTAGAACTTCAGGACAATACTGTCTATCACTTTCTACTTTTGCATTTAAATCACCTAGAAAACACTACATCATGCTTGGGGATGTCTTTAGTAACAGCCTGTAATGTTTCGTAGAAACTGTCCTTTACATCCTCATCTGCTTCATTTGTAGGCGCATAGCACACTATCAATAAGAACTTAGAGAGTTCTGCAACAAATTGAGCTAACATTATCCTGTCATTAACAGGTGTCCATTTGAGAACAGATCTATGATCTTTGGGGGACATCATTATTCCTACCCCTGACCTATCATTAGTGTCATCACCACTATAAAATAACACATATAGTTCTCTTGGCCATACCTTTCCACCAAATTTTACTTAGGACCAGTATTTCAATATTGTACTGTTTCATCTCTCTGAGCACATGCTCAGTCTTTGATAACTGACTCATAGTTCTCACATTCTAGAAACCAGTTTTTGTAGGTTGTTTCACAGTCAAGAATTGTGTCTGGGGCGTGCTTGGTTTGCTATCAGAGAAAAAGATAATTCATCCAAGGGTGTTGTCAACATTTCTGGTGCTGGATCCTTTTTACTGGGACAGGTAGCAAACCTGTTGTTGAAACCTCTCTCAGCCTGGCTTAGGATAGGCTGTCATGTCAATGAAGCTGATGGCAGGCTTCATTGTTCCTCAGGTTCCTCTGTCTCAGGAAGAGCTGAGGGTATTAAGCTTAAAATTGTTGGGCATATTGAGGGGGAGGTTGAATTGTGACTGGAGGTGATTGGCCCACCCCTCGCTATTTTTAATTCCCTTTTCAACATTGATCAACATTTTTTTTTGGGTTCAAAATAACCAAAAGGTCTAATAGCTATGCCTCTAGGGATGCTGTACTTCCACACCCCAGGACAAGGACCATAAATAATGCAATTTTTTTTGTTCACATACATGATTTATCATTGGAAATCAAGAGAATGTTTTATCCTGGGTTTTGTCCAAAAAGGCTAAGAGTATTAAAGTGACCCTTCAGGGAATGTTTAGGGGAATTTTGAACTAAATCAAAAGACATAATGTGAATTCAGGTTATCAAAAGGGCGTATCTGCTATATCTGAGGGACATTTATTAGAACTACCTTGAAACTTTCAGGGTCACCACTTCTAGTAGTGACCCATTGCTAAAATCAAAGCAAAGTGCTAAAAATTAAGTCATATTACCCAGATATTGGGACACACTAGACTTGAAATCCTGTGTCTGTAAGGACAGGTGTTTCAGTCCTGGTGTTGCTGATTATTTGGTTTGGAACAGGGATCTGCTGTATGACTCTGTAAGCTCAGCCAGTGTCAACCCAGCTCAAATAGATACCTAGAGAAACCTGGGGAGAAACACAGAAAGTTGTTGATGATTTGCCCCAAAAATACATTGCTCTCCTGGCTAAAGGCAAAGAATCAGGAAATTGGTACCTGCACTATGGAGACCATTGGTCAGCATGCAAAAAAAAAATGTATATGTATGTTAAAAATCCATAGGCTATAGTTTTCAATAAAACACAATAGACTTTAGAAGGCTTACAATTAGGGGGAGGAGACAGTAGCCGAATCCTTGTTTGTAGTGATTTCTCTTTGCTGTAAGTCAGACTTGAGCATTCATATTAATTTTTATTTGTTATAAGATTGGATTATTCACAAATATCAGTAGGCTACATGAAAACTGTATATTTTATGTGATGACCTATTTTAATTTCTGTTTGTTTTGAGTTTCAATTATTCTATGACAGAAATTACTAGTCCTTTTAAGTTTTAATATGGCTCTTTACTTTTCTTCTAAAAACTTGTGTGAGTGCTATTATTTCTTGATTCCCTCAACACTGTTTCTAAATATGTTTGCTATTGTGATAATGCACCCCATATATCCCCTACAGAGGTCCAATACAGCCTCAAGCTATATACAGAACTACAAGAAAACACTATAGCAATAAAATTCTTACTTTATAATATCCATGAAGTTTCAACTAATCAGAGTTTTTTTTAATCCTTATTTTTTATTAATATTTTATTCCAACTATTTTCATCCTTTATAATAGGTTCATATTATTGACTAGGGAGATAATTCGTAATACCATTTTAATAAAGAGATACAAAATTCAAAAAAGGGATATATATATATATATTATTTAGGACCATATCCAGTACCATAGGGGGGGATGGGGTATATTGGCATGGTAGTGACCATTATAATTAGAGAGAGCACATTGAGGAATCAAATGGTAATACTCTTCTGTATATAATGGGAGCTGAATGTTTCTCCATCAGGGTCAAAGGGGAGAGTGGGCAAAGGGAAAGTGGCCATCAGGACCAAAGGGTAAGTGAGGCAATACACTTTCAGGAATGAGATAAATAGACTAAGTGTTTTTGTTGGCGATGTTTTTGTGAATCTGTGATCCCAGGAATAGTAAGGAAACATAGTTTTCAATTCTTCTCATATAATTTGTGTTGAAGAATAAATTTATTTAATTGGAGTTGCCTTATAACATTATTACTAATTTATGCTCTTTGCTTGGAAGCAAAACAGCGTCATCTATAATAATTCTTAATAGCGGATTTAAGAGTGCGTTCATATTATGATATATATATATATATATATACAGAGTCTTTGAATAGCGAATTTTACCTACAATTAAGTGAAGATCTGATGCTAGAGTTAAGAAACGTCTTCGGGACACGATTCTCTGTTGTTCAAAATTAAAATACCCACCATTAACCAAAATTTCCAGTATCTCTACAACACCAAACAATAACAACTTTAAGCACTTTTCTTCCGCATCGAAATCATTCCTGTTTCATTCACCTAAGGTACACCGCTCCTACAAAGGCCTACATCGGAGCGTCATCTGGAGGTCAAAGCACAAATCAATATTTTAGTGTATTCGCGGGATTTGTTTTTTTTTGGGGAGGAAAACGAGCAGAAGAGGGGAGAGCACCTGTTGTAACGGTCGTAGAGGTACCTGCCGGGTCCTTTGACTCTTAAATTGCGGGGAATAGGTAGCGGGGCTCGACGCTTCCCTCGTTTTCCTTGACGTAAAAGCTCCAAAGAATTTCTCCCGTGCGCAGGGTTGCCGGTGACCATTTTGAAATTTTTGCCGAGTGACGTTGCCGGTGAATATTTTACAAGCGACTTCTTCCTTGGCCAAGATGACCACTCCAAAAAAATTGGTCTGGAATGCTGTACTGAACTATGCTCAGTCAATGCTCAGTGGTGTACCGAAAGATGAGATAGCTAAGACGTGCACCGACTTCTTTGGGAAAGAATTGATCAAGGAGGCTAAAATCCTCATCTACTCTATTGTTCATCCAAACGTACGCCCCTCCATAAAACATATTGAAAGTGAAAATGTTCTTGACATAATGAAAATCTTAAAAGAATGTGATCTGAAAAGTGTGGAGCTACCGACGTTTGTTATTGCCGAGCCCCAAGAAGTCTCTTGCGGTAGCCAAATCAGCGCATTTGTTACCAGAAACATTAACGAGATGAATACGAAGTTAAATTCACTGATTGCCCGAAATAAGGACTCAACAACACATAGCCTGCCAACACAAGCACCGACAAGTTCCACCTATACTGTCATTCTGAAAAAGCCGGTAAACCCGCTACATTCCACTGCTGTGAGAAAAGCTTTTATTAACAAACTATATAACAACGATTCAAGCATTACCGATCTTTCTGATAAGTTGAAGACAGCCCAAACTGATTGGCGTATAAACCTGAAAGACAAAGAAGCGGCCAAAAAACTGAGTGTTGCTATTCTAAACGATGATAATGCGACTTTGGACCCCAAAATGAAAACTCCTACCTTTTCTGGTATAGCTAGACTTGTACCCACAGAAATTGATGCTGATGCTCTATTAGCCGTGGTCCCAAATTGTGTTAAAGCAGAGCAAATCTGAGCAACCAGGTCCTTCAAACTGGAGTTTTCCCTTAAAAGTGATCTGCAACATGCAATGCCGAACCCGCCCTTGATAGGATAAGAAAGAATTCATATTGATGAGTTTATTAATGTCCCACGCCGGTGCTTCAACTGTCTTTCTTCTTCTATTTAACAGCAGGCGGGCTTTTCAGTATAACTATTTAGCCCTTTTCCTTTTGCTTCACTCTGAGGGCTACAGAGCTACTGGCTTGATTGCCTCATATTTATTAGATATAATCAGATATCTTTCAGCAGATCTTTCGACTCTAGGAGTTCAAATATAAGATGATAGATGTCGATTTCTATGCTCTGTGTGCAGGTATAGTTGGCTAGGCTCTTGGCTGATAGTGGGATTTTGTGGTGTTTGAAGTATTTTAACAGTTTACAAAGCAAGGTACGTTGTGCAGACGTCAGCATATTACATTCAAATAGGCAATGGTCAATTGTTTCATTATTCATATTAGAATGCCTGCAAAGAGGGGACAGGGGAATTGAACCACTTGAATTAGAAAGCTTATATGAGAATGCAAGGAACTTTAGTCCATTTGTTTCAGAACGAATTCTATGATAAATTTTAGAGAGATACGTATTGGGAAAGGGGGAAAGGATAGGATTAATCTTATTAAAATTAATATTTGATAGCCTCCATCGGTAAATATCTCTAATTGGGATTGGTCTCCCACTTGGCTGGTCAATATCTATAGCATTTTTTGCTATTTCATCAACCTGATGATTACCACTTATGCCAGAGTGGCTAGGAATGTACTGAAAGTAAGTTTTTATGCCACTTGAAGCAAGATTATCAATAATACTGAGACAATGATAAGTGTCAATGTCCAACTTATATTGAGGAGCTGAGGCCAGCAACTCAAGGCTTGATAAAGAGTCGGAATAGATGATAATATTATTCGAATTATCAATCAAAGGTTGGTTCTTAAGGTGTTCTAATGCCATGATTATGGCATTTAACTCAGCAGACATTATAGATAAATTATTAAATAATCTCTCTCCCATTGCAATTTTCAGGTGAGGAAGGAAAACACCACTTACAACCTTCTCATCCATTTTTGACCCATCAACAAATATTTGGAAGTGATTTTTATAGGTAATTGTATTAAGTTCTGCAAATTTTTTCTGGACAAAAGCAATGGGGGTTAAATCTTTATTCCATTTTAAAAATTCAGTATTTATTATGGGAAATGACCAATTCCATGGGGGGGATTGGGGGAAAGTAGGTGCAATAGAATTTGCTGGTACAGGGAACTTCTTTTGAATATTGGCATACTCATCTGCAATACCTCTATACATGGCTGGATTTCTTAAACAATTATGTAATCTGTTTGAGCTATTTGATTAAATTTTTTTAAGATGTTTTATCAAGAGAAAGCTACGTCTATCCCTTATTGTTGTTAATCCACTCTCCATAAGCAGAAACTTGGTGCTTGTGGGTTTCCTAAGACCAAATATGAGACGTATTATATCATTTTGTGTTGTTTCAATTTTTTGCATCTGGGTCTTTGCACATGCACCATAGACAATGAGCCCATAGTCAATATGGGGTCTTATATGTGATTTATAAAAGTGGAGTAAGGTTTTCCCCTTACAACCCCAGGGTGTGGAAAGAAGTCTTTTTAGTATATTTGCTTTTCTATAACATTTTTTTATTGTGTTTGAAATGTGGAGGTGGAAATTAAGTTTTTGGTCAAGCATGAGACCTAGGTAATTAATATTATTATCTTCTGGAATAGTTGTTTTATTTAGAGTTAGTTTTGCATTAACATGGTTTCTCTTCCGGTGAAATTGGATTATTTTTGACTTGGTGGGTGCAATGGGTAAATCTGAATGTTGAGAGAATTTTTCAAACTGGAAAAGTGACTTTTGCAGATTTGACTGTGCTATCTGAAAGGTGTTGCCAGATGACCATAGCACCAGATCATCAGCATATTGTAGATTCGTGTGGGGTAGGTTGATGTCCCAGAGATATAGGGCAAATAGGAGGCAACTGAGGACTGCTCCCTGAGGTAGGCCTTTGGATATTGTCTTTTGGGGTGAAGAGGCTGAACCAACACAAACAATGAAACTTTGCACTTCTATGAAGGATTTAATAAAGGATACTAGCTTAGGAGGTACTCCAAGGTTTGCACGACTTTGGACCCCAAAATGAAAACTCCTACCTTTTCTGGTATAGCTAGACTTGTACCCACAGAAATTGATGCTGATGCTCTATTAGCCGTGGTCCCAAATTGTGTTAAAGCAGAGCAAATCCGAGCAACCAGGTCCTTCAAACTGCAGTTTTCCCTTAAAAGTGATCTGCAACATGCAATGCGGAACCCGCCCTTGATAGGATAAGAAAGAATTCATATTGATGAGTTTATTAATGTCCCACGCCGGTGCTTCAACTGTCAAAACTATGGACACCTAGCGTCGAAATGTGAAAACTCTAAACGTTGCGCTAGATGCGGCGAAGAAGGGCATGCTTCAAAAAAGGAGAATCCTTGCGAAAATCCTATTCGGTGCGCGCTTTGCAAATCCGATAAGCACCCCTGTTATAGCATCCGTTGTCCCGAAGTCCTGAAAGCAATGAAGAAACCGCAATGACAAGAGCCACCATTTCATCTCTTAAAGTAACATCCTGGAATATGAACGGAAATCTGCGTGATAAGGTACCAATTATTGAGCAATTAGCCAAGGATCATGACATAGTTTGCATACAAGAACACTTCTTAAGCAAGGATAGCTTGGATTGTATCAAGTTCTCTGACAAGCATTGGTTCTTTATTAGAGAAGCGAAATCAAGCTGTAGAGGAAGGCCATCTGGAGGCATTGCTATTGTAATTAAAGATCACATCTCCGCCAAACTTGTCGAGCAGCAAGACAGTTTTATCGCAGTGGACGTCTATGGTATTGTTCTGATTTGTGTTTACCTTCCTACTAATTACAAGAATGATTGATCAGAGAGAAAATTCAACCTATCCTGTGAGAAACTTGCTAAATGTGTGTTGAGAATAAAGCAGTCGCGTCATGACTATTTAATTACTGGCGACTTCAACTGTGACCTTACTGACACTGACAGTCCCAGAACACAAATAGCTTTAGGAGTCTTACCAGATGGCTTCAAGGTTGTGGATAAAGATATAAACTTCAGTTATTGTCATAACAGTGGCTCTGTATCTAATCTCGACCATGTTGTTACATCATTCAATGTCCAGAACAAATCTGTGTTGGTACTAATGGGTGGTACACTTAGCAATCACTTACCTATATCCTTGAGTTTCGCTTGCCCATTCTCTGAAGTAAAAAAAAGCACAGCTCCAAAGCTCAAAGCTGTGCAAGATTGGAAGCTGCAATCCAACAGTATCAACAAGTGTGTAATAGCATTCTTAAAAAGATCCAAGTCCCTTTCCTGCTACTGATGTCCAACAGTGACATCCCGGCCGAAGAGCAGAAACTTCTGTTGAACATTTACTCTGCCTCAATATGCCATGCCCTTTGGTGTGCCGAATCAGCAGCCGTACCATCTCGAAAAGTTCGAGTAAACACTGAAATTAGAGGATGGTCCGCTAACCTAAATTTAACAGAAGCATACCAGACAGCAAAGTTCTGGTTTCGCCTATGGTGTGATAGTAGTAAGCCAAGATTTGGGCGAGTCTGGAAAGTGAAGGATCATACTAAACGTGCCTTTGCCAAAGCGTTGTCTAAGCACCGTAGAGACATAAGTGATAAATACAGCAAGAAAAGCAAGTCCGATCCCAAAATCCTTTGGCGGAATTTAGTGAAGCCCAAAGAATCGACTTCTGAGGTCCCCCTTCCAACAAAAGAGGCCTGGAATACTTACTTCACCAATCAGTTCAAAAGTCCTGACCAAGCACTACGAAATTCTTACCGGAGTGAGCTAGATGAAATGCTAAAACTGCCAAAAGAGAACATGGTAGTTAATAGAAGTATAATACGTGAATGCCTGAAAAAGCTAAAAAAGAAATTTTCGAGAGGCTTTGATAAAATTTGTGGCCAGCATTTACTCTATGGTAGTGAACAACTTCTTGAACATGTATCATTATTATTCCAAATTATCATTACCAGAGGTATCGTCCCGGATACCTTTTGCATTGGTGTAATAACACCTATTCTCAAACCAGGGAAGCCTCCCTCCCAGTGCTCTTCATATAGGCCCATTACTGTGTCGACTACACTATGTAAACTATTTGAGCTTCTTATTTGTGATAAAATTAGAAGTAAGTGCTCGGTTCCCCCACACCAGTTTGGGTTCCAGCAATCTTGGATGTGATCATGCCCTTTACTCGCTGGTGTCTATACTGACTGACGCTGAGAAGGACAATGATTCTTTAGTTTTAGCAGCCCATGATCTTGCCCGTGCTTTCGATTCGTCTATCCACGAACATATTTTACTCTCTGCAGCAGAGAGAGGCGTAGAAAATTCGGTAATCGGACCCCTTGATTCAATGTATAGTAATCTTCATGTTAGGATAAAGTGTCCTGGTTGGGATTGTGATATGCTTTTAGAAATTGATATACCAGTGAATAAGGATATTAGGCAAGGAGCAGTAAATTCACCAGATTTATTCAATAATTCCGTAATCAAAGTGCAACATGAAGCACCAACAACATGTATTTTATGTGGGATTGATGTGTCGCTCATAGGTTATGCTGACGACATTTTAAACATTAGTAGAACCCTGAATCGAATAAAGAGTTGTTTTAGTGCATTAAAGGTAGAATATGCTCGTGTCGGCCATACATTTAATTCATCGAAAACCGAATTGTTATTTTTCAATTATAAAGTGTCGACTGAGGACATATGCGTTATGCTAGATGATATGGAGATCAAACCTGTTCCATCACTTACTTACCTTGGAGTCCCGATCGGTACGTCACTCAAGGCCAAACGCGTACTTATTATCACTGATACCCTTAGAAAAGTTCGTTCTGCATATGGAAAGCTTGTCCTGAGCAAGGCAAGATTTAGTCGTGATATTTTAGCCCAATTGTATAATGCATTTGCTTTACCAAGTTTTTCTCTACATCTCTCCGTTTTGGAGTTGCTTCACACAGACAGAGAAGAAAAAGTTGCGCATGATTTATTTTAAATATGCTAAGTATCTGCTTGGACTACCACCATGGTCCAAAAACCGGTATTTGATCAGTAGATTTGGATTGATAGACCCTGCCTTGGCAGTTCCTGCCAGAGTAGCGAGTTTTCATAAAAAGTTCATGACTCTAGGTCATCCTTGGGTAACGCTTCAGGGACAGACTTGAGTTGAATGTGTTATTTGAATGTTAATGTTGAGGGCCCATTTCATTGTATATATTTGTGTTAAACCGTACTTTGTTGTTTGTCTTTTTTTTCTTTTTTTTTGCATTTTTTTCACTTTTTTATACTCTGCTGCCCATTGTATCTTTTACAGTTTTGGCAGGTAATAAATCTATATTATTATATTATTAACCTATCATAAAAAAATGGACACTCTAAAAAAAAGAAGATGGAGAATAAACCAGAAAAACAAAGAGAAAATCTACACTTCAACGAATATAAACACAGGACAAATAGAAATGACCAAAGATTGGAAGACTCCTGGCATTCAGCAGAAAAATCATTAATATGCTTCTCAATTATTCCACCTGAGTTTACCAATTGATACTTTCTCTGCAGGAATGAGTTACTTGTCTATGCTGGGAGTTCCACCAAATACTTTGCAAATTTAAAATAAAGGAAGTGAACTTGCTTCCCCTTACCATAATAAAAACAAACAAGACAGAAGCAAGAATGAGTAGGCAAGGAACTGTTAGGCTACTACATAACTAAGATTGGTGTGCTCTACTCAATAAGAAATATTTGAAGCCAGGGCTGCATACACAGCACAAGTCTTACAAGAATTTTTTTTCTATTCTAGATAAAACATGTTAAACATCTATTCCCTTTATGGTTAAATGGTAAAACTATTCTCTTAAGCATCTACAAGTCAAAGAGCATCCTTAGGAAATGCAAGAAAAGTTCCCTTTTGAAGCTAAATGCACAATATAACTTATCCTGAGCATCACTAACACTACTGTTGAGCAAAACTGGAAGTGTCAAAGATCCTTGGTGCACACCTTTCACAATTTGAAATAGCAGACCATCATCATTAATTTTAGCTTTAAGATTTCTGTACATATATCCCAGACAAATAACTATCACAGCATTGACTCCTTTCATATAATGCTCAAGCACAAATATACACAATTCAAGTGCTCTTGCAACATCAATTGCACATGAAGTCATAAATTCATCTTAGTCTTCAATAGAACCATTAAATTCTGAATTTTTTACTTTTATCAAGTTCCAAATTTCAGTTTTTGACAGTGCACCCCACCCCCCTCCTGGTGGTCCATATATACCCCTAAGATGTATATAAAACTAAAATAAAACCCTAAAACAATCGAATGTTAGTAAATATTAGGCAGCATGTTCCTATTGGTCAGATGAGCAGATGATCATGTTGCCATATTTTAAATGTCAACTTTCACTGTTACTCACAAATTAAAGTATATTTTTATCTAAGAATTTTATTGCAATCACCCAGACGGAGATTCTTTTTACCAGGTAAAGAATACAAGAGAATGTTTAACACAGAAGATGACACATCATGAGATGCAAAACAGCAGAGACATATATTATTTAGGGCTATATCTGGGACCATTTGGAGAGGGAGGGATGAAATGGGCTTTCAAAAACACAAATATGGTATTAGAAAAGAACATTGAATAAGGAATTTAATAGTACTACTTTTATTTTATCAAGATATTTCTTTCTCTGGAGTCACTAATCAAGGGTGTTACTAAATTTCTTGGCATTTCCTTCAAATGGTCCCAGTCCTTAATTATTAGGTCACAACAATAGTGTCCAATCTCCCCCTTCTCATTATAGCTGGAAATAGCCCTAGGCTAGCCTATTTAGATTACACAACTTTACTAATTTTATTATTTTTTGTATACTAAATATTTTATGGTACTCCTATGTTAAACCTACTCTTTTATATACTGCTAGTTTGGTTAATGCTAATGAAATAAAATAAAATAGGATGAATATAGAATAGTTTGGAAACAAATTTGGGCTATATATTTGCACATTAGGGGGTGGGGTTGGGGGTTAAGCATAGCATATATTATTATGTTACCTAACCTAGGTACCCCCCCCCCCCCTAAACCCTAAAAAAAAACAGCTTAAATATTGTAGACGCAACGAAAACCAGGCTGTAGATTGCATAATCCTATAGAGGTGTCTTCAATTAAGTTGTCAAAAACAGGTTTTTGGTGACTGGTTTCCATTGCAGTATATAAACGAGAAGGTTTAACATAGGAGTACCAATTTGTTTTTATTTTTTATTAACAGTTGGTTCAGAAGGTCCAACATTACAATAAAAAAAGAAGAAAGAAGCTACACAGTAGTGGCTCTCCAGAATGAAACAAAAACAGTATTAAAAAAAACATATTTTTAAATTGCTAATCTTGTGCTCTTTCTTAATGGCTAAATTTTTATTTGCAACAACTCACTCTTATGCCCCCTGATTGTCTCATATGTAGCCTGATGATACATACCAAGCTTAAAGAAAATACTAAAACAATGAAATTCTTACTTTTTAATATGCAAAATATTAATATTAATCAGATTATCATGCTTCCTAGTTATTCTTCAAATTTTCAACTATTAGAAATAGTATTTTTTATCTAGTATAAGAAATACTTTATGAAGGCTACATAAGGGCTCAGCAGGGGGAGCAGGTGTGTTAGCACATTGTTGGGGTAATGACTATTATGTTGAAAAAGAAACATCAAATAAAAAATCATTTGATACTATTTTATTAAGATTTGGACAGCTGCTACTCTGCAACTTTACAAAAAACCAAAATCTTTTTTTTACCAAATGTTTACCATGTTTTTTTAAACAAAAGTTATTTTTATCAACTTTACCAAAATGTTTTGTACACAGGCTAGAGTGTTAACTCTAGAGTTTTAGCCTAATAGCTCTAATCGCTAAGTAATTGTGCCTTAGAGTAACAATTATATTTTGGAAGTGTTGAATGAAAAATCAAATGATATGCTTATAATTTAGATACTAAATAAGTGCAACAAATTTAACAGGAAATTTACAAATTCAAGTAAGAACTTGGGTAATTATTTAGCAGTGAGCCTTTTCTGAAAAGAAAATGCTAAAGAAATAAAAGCAGTACCATTAGCTTCTTATTTTATGCTCTATTTCAAATGCCATAGTCAATTTGCTTACAATGCACCCTACTCTCTTAATCATCCCATATGTAGACATAGTGAAATATTTTGGTTAATTTATAGGTGGCCCTATAATTTAGCTAGGATGAAAGTGAAAACATCATTTGATGCCCTTTTTATGCTCTTTCATAATTCAACAATTGCTTTTTTTGCAAATCACATCTTGAGCCCTTAAAGGGACTCCAAAGGTATTTTATATGACTTATGAAAGGGCATAAAAATGCATCAAATGAAGTTTTCACTTTCATCCTAGCTAAATTATACTGCCCACTGCAAATTTACCATGAACTTTACTCCTCCCCCCACCTCCTAATGGGTAAATATATACCCTGAATTGTCAATGGCAAAGTTTTGAATCACAAAATTCAGAGCTATTTTTGTTGACAGCATTTGAAAACTTGAAACAGTAGGAGAACAGTTTGAAATGAAAGTCAAGTATTTTACAGGTTATGTTATGAATGTTTCTCTCTTGTGTTGAAACTTGTCATGGTGCCATTCTTCTTTGTTCAAATAGTTCAAATACATTCACAACTTGATGAAATTTAGTTTTGCCTGAGTTGAATAGATTAGGACAGAGGAGGAGCATAACTGTTTTGGCCTCAGGTAGCTTGATGCTGGAAAAAGTTGTTACTGGCAGTAGCCTTGCACTGAATAGTAATTTGAATGTGAATATAAATAGGCTAACCTATTTGAAATGATTTTAAAAAGTTGAGAACAATGGAAGGAAACATGATAATCTGATTAATGGGAACATGCTGCATATTACAGAGCAGACTAAGAGTTTCACTCTTTTCATTTAGCCTAGACTTTTTTTTTATAAATATGCCTATTCTTAGGCTGGGGGTATGCTATAAATGGTATCATTAGAGGGGGGAGGGTGCATTGTAAGAAAAGTGACCATGATATTTAAAAAAAAGAATAATATAAGGAATGAGATAATGGTCAACCACTCTTAGTTGGGTAATTTTTTGCAAATCATATTATTGGCTTACAAATAAAATGAATATATCACTCAATGGCTTTTTTATGCTCTTTAAAAATATAGTAATCACTTCTATGAGAAAGTCAAATTGAAGCCCTTTTTTAGATCTTGAAAATGACAAAAATATAAAAACCTAACCTAACCTAGGTACCTTTCTCCCCCCCCCCCAAAAAAAAAAACTTTAAATATTGTATACACTATTAAAACCAAGCTATACATTGTATTTCTCTACAGTGGTGTCTTGCATCATCCTGTCAAAATGGGTTTTTCATTTAATCTTCAGTTTGAGGTATTAAAGAGTGGGTATATTGAAGGAGTATCTGCAAAATTTGTTGTTACAA
Organism: Artemia sp. Qi Xiang Cuo; assembly: GCF_049724085.1. Classification (NCBI taxonomy): domain Eukaryota; kingdom Metazoa; phylum Arthropoda; class Branchiopoda; order Anostraca; family Artemiidae; genus Artemia; species Artemia sp. Qi Xiang Cuo. The sequence continues at coordinate 5,029,608 of NC_142810.1, forward strand.
TTTTCATTTATCCAACTTAATTGTGGAAAGTCAGTTCTTGTGGATTAAAAAAGGATTTATTATGAAACAGAAAGTTTAAAACAGATATTTTAAGCCTTTTTATACCCTATATATTTTTATATGCTTGTCATTTTCAAGAGCTCAAAAAGGGCTTAAATCTGAATTTCCAATAGAAGCGACTATTATATTTGCAAAGAGCATAAAAAAAGGCATCAAGTGATATATTCACTTTATTTATAAGTCAATAATATGATTTGTGAAAAATTACCCTTTTCTGTTTAGCATATTTCCTTCACAAGTGGCAAACCACCAGCCTATATAGGCCTAGGCCTATTTAGGCTATATTCACCAAAACTCATCCAAGATATGGAGAGCATATTAATCCTTCATTGTCACATCTGCTAGAGTAGTGATCTTGCCACTAAATATCATTATAGCAACACATATACTATTTATAGCAGCACCAGAACATTTTGGAGGATAGCCTACTTACTGAAGACACATCATCGTTCAAGACATGAGATATAGGATCCTGATCTTGAATGCCAGACCAAATTCTTAATTCACGGCCAATACCTGCAGTTAAAAAGGATTGCTTATCAGCGGACTGACAAATATCAGTATACCCAGGCTCATGAGCAATTCTTGTCAAATTGCCGCTCATTTTAATCACATTCGATGGATTCAAAATTTTACAAAATGGCTAGTTAATAAATTCTACAGTTTTGCCGCTTGACCGATACCAAAAAGAGGTACCGGAAGATGAAAAAAGCGGTGTTTTTACGGTATCCTTTCTACCGAAACACGGTATAATTTATGATAGATTTTGATACCTGTAATGCGAATACGTCGTTACTAGTTTCAACAAAAAACTTATTTTTTAAATGCAATTAATTCCTTGCTACTTTTCTGTCAAATGGATACTATTCTTTATTATTTTTTTAGGTGGTGGATTTTGCCATGGACTTTGAACAAGATAGGTAGAATAAAATGAAAAGAGACATCCCCCAGATACACACCCCATATACAAAAAGGGAAAAACAGTCCCCAATAATATATTCACATCTTTTTCCCACTTTCTGGCGCTCTCACCCATTCTCCATCAATAATAGCTCGTCCAGACCATCCGTTCTCTAGAAAATTGAAAGCAGAATAATCTACTCTTTTTTGTTTTAAACTAGATTAAAAGTTTTGTTTTTATCAACATTTATTTCATTTTCGGCGCATTCTCCAGACATACTGTGTATACTGTCGTTTTTGTTTCATTTTTCTATTTTTGGATCCACTGATATACCGGCCATGAAAACGAAAAAAAGAAAAAAATGTGCCAACCTACACTTCCAGTCTTCCGCCACATTTTTTTTTTAAGAAAGGAGACAGTTTAACGCACTCCAGAAGACAAGAATAGTAGATTGAAATGTTTTTACTGGGTCAGCAAATATGCAAAATGACATTCTCGAACCAGATGCTCATTTTTTCCCCTTTTTAATTTCCATTTTTAGTTTTAGGTGCTTTGCGCTAAAGAATCAGTTTTTACACAACTTACTTTCTTAAAATATATTTCAAAAAAATTAATGTAAAGAATAATACAATTTTTAGTGATGCTTTTCTACAATTTTCAACTTTTCGAGAGAGCATATAATTTACTTGTTTTAAAATCCTCAGCATGGTTCGGTTTTTGGTTTGTCAGCATATTTTCATTCCTTCTCTCGCTCCAAAGCAAAGAAAGTAGTGAAACCCTTGTCTATATAAGTGCCAAAGACACAATTGTTTGAAACTTTATTTTTTGAACCCCCTTTCTTTACCGAAGCTTGACTGCGTCACCGGGACAAACCCTAGTTAAATTAATTGATCGAAATCAAATGTTGAAGGTATTTGGAGACATGGAAACTAGGCTTTAAAAGATTGCATCTAGCTTCATGTGCACTTACAGGGTTCCCGGTTACCTTAAGGCCATTTTTTTATGCCAAAAGTAACTCTTGCAGCTTTTATGGGACAAATAATGTATAATGACCCTGAGATGTGGCATTGTTTGAAAAAAGAGATGGAAAAATAGAAAACAAAATGGCTGGTAAAAGAGCGTTACTATGATCACGACTAAATTTTAATGACAATTATCATATAAAAGATACTAAAACGTTAAAAGGAATCATTCACATAGACAGACAAAGGTCACTCTGTATCAGACAGCGTGGTAATGCTCGTCAAGACCTACATTGACCGCACTATACAAAGATTTTGATTACAGCAGTGCACGTTTAACAAGTTTCAGTTCTAGCCCCCCCTTGTCATGGCTTGACCTACCTTTTTGCTGACGGTTTAGACCATATTCCGCTTTTAAAGTCAACGAGAAGGAGTTAGCAAATGAATCTGCTGACGTTTCAATGAATTAAGCTGATTTTGCTGACGTTTTATTGAACTAAGATGATTTTACATGTCAGTTTCGACTTCTTTTAAAAAAGCAGAAAAAGGCACACAGTAAAGAAATTTGATATTGGCAATGAAAAAAGTATTGCATCAACTTTGAAAAGTTTGGAAACATTACTGCTCCAGTTGCAGATGTTCGTGAAAGGATATGGCACCGATACACCACTATGGCAGAGTCGTCCAAATTTTCAAGATTCGAACATTCGATAAAGTTACTCTCGATATGAACTGCCATTCCTTGTCCATTTTTGCCTTATTCCGTATTCCAGAGGTATAGTACTAAAAGAATTACTGACGACTAGGAACTTTTAGCTTGCAATTAAAGGGGTCAGAAAATAGAGACAGGCATTTATCTTTTCAGAGAAGCAAAAACGATCTAGAATTGGTTCGATGTTCTCATGTGAGGGATCTCTATTAACAAGAGTCCCAATACAACATGTGAGCAAGGCCGTACCCAGGGGGGGGGGGGGTTAAGGGGGTTTGATCCCACCCCACCGAAATGTTTGTCTGACTCGTAAAAACCTAACAAAAATGGATATAAACAAATTTTGAAAGCGTTTTTTGAGGTTTTTTTTGTAAAAACCCCCGAATTTTTTTTTTAAGTAAAACCACTCCGAAAAAAATCCTGGGTACGGCCTTACATGTGAGTATCCCACAGCTCAAGAGTACGCCTTGTCGAGTTTTCAAATGAAAGCCAATAGGTGGAAGGGAAAGCAAAGAATACGTGTTGTTCCAATTGAGTGAGGACTCAGATATATTTATTCTTATATGTATTTTGTCATTTAACACTGTGTTTAAAGTTATTGCAAAATTTTTTGCATAAATCTTTGAGACTCTTAGATTTTTTTTACAATTATGACTTGCAATCAGGGCATATTAACGGCAGTTAAATTTTACAACTGTAACCCATGGTTATTTTCCTTCAACAAACCTCTTGAATAAGCGATTTATTCCCATTGGTAGTGCAATCTCCAAGCTATTTCAGTATGGAAACGCAAATCTTCTTAACATAGTCCGTCCCTCCAACCAACTGACTGAATATAACTAATACTGATCCATGATTACACTCTAACAGAGCAAGTAAATCTACAAGTAAATCCATTATGACATTTTGGAGTTGTTTGGCTACAGACTGATCTATTGTCTAGTCAATATCCACTGAGAAAAGGTTAGTTTTTAGGTTGACAAGAAGCTTTTCATGAAAATGAAATGCCAGAACATATTGAGCATTGTTCGTTGCTTTTATTTTAGTAAGACTACTATGGCTCAGCGAATTCGGCCATGGCATACTTTTCACGAACTTCAGTAAGTTGTCAGTGACCGAATAGAGTATATCATTTTCAACAAGAAATAAGACAAGTATTTGCTTCAATAATGGTAATCTTTTAGTTGTTGAAAAAATAATGAACAAGTGGCAGAGCGTGAGAAGACAAAGCAATCCTAGTATTTTCATTAACCCCTGGCAATAAAGGTTACAGATGGGCTGCGCAATGGAACCATGAAACAGCCTAGGGTACAAGAAGGAATAAGTAGTTTATAACTTGCTTCCTCTGGACAGCAACTCTGCAACTTTAATAATCATAATAATAATACTTTATTTATCACCCACAATGAACAAAAAGAAGTGGAGTACATAAAAAAAAATAAAGCAAACTTTAACAGTTAATAATTATTTACATAAGACGACGTAAATTAAGGTGCGCAGTAAGACCTGCAGATTCCGACAACTTTCCCGCAAGCAAAGTCACCTTTTCCTGTAAATCAGGGAGGCCAAATTGCGATATTAGATTCTGGTTCCGGAACCACGGAGGAAGGCACAGAAGGTACCGAGAAAATTTAAAATAATAAATCCGTAGAGTTTTGAGATATTTAGGCTTCAGAATTGGAAGAAACTCAGATAAAAAAAAAGAATAAAATGATCACAAAATGAAGAACTTAATTTCCCAAGTGCTTTTCTATTGTACCTCCCTCTGTTTGAAATTTTTTTTTGAATATCCAATCTAAATTTTTTTCTTAGCATTAGAAACTGTCAGAGCCTGAAGTGATTTGAGATTATTAGTAATGAGAAGACCAAGCCACCGAAAACAAGGGACACAGGGAATAGAGGAATTATCACAGTTAAGAGGGGGACTCGCACTCGATTTAAATGAAATATATTCGCACATATCAATGTTCAGCATAAGCACAATCTGTCTGAACTGGTCTTAGATCCAGCTGACAGAGTGTGAGAGCCCAGCCCTAAAACGACTGACAAGGAGCACATCGTCCACATAAGCGAGATACGAGACATCAATTCCATCAAAAATGAAAGTCGAAGGCAAAGATGAAAGAATAGGAGCAATACATAACTTAAAAATAGTTGGAAAAAGCCCACCACCTTGACGGAACCCACACCGAAAAAATACCTTTGAATCAGATACTACTCTATTACATTTTACCCGAATAAAAGAGTCAAAATACCAGTACAGTAACAAAACAACTATAGAAATGTTAATATTATTACAAAAAAGCGAATAGAGTGCGTGTGAGTGGACTATACTACCGAAAGCTTTCGAGAGATCAAGAGTAAAGATATGAAAAGGAGATTCATTGTTAGCATATTGCAATAGGAGGGAAGCTAGAATACGATGGGCGTGCTGACATCACAGCCTTATTCGAAAGCCAAATTGGGTTTCACCAAAAGTAACATGTTCTGAAATGAAACGGAGGAGTATATATTTAAAAATTTGGCTAAGATTACACGAAACAGTAATTGGTCGATATGAACTACACTCTGACGAAGTTTTTCCACGCTTCAAAACCGAGGTAGTTATGCCACAAATAAAACTGTCGGGAACCATAGAAGTAGATAAACACATCTCAAACAGGAGCTGAAGGTGAGCTATCAAACTCGGGCAAACTACTTTCAACTGATAAGAAGAAATTCCGTTTTGATCAACACAACTAGATTGCATGTTCTCAATTGCTTGACCAATATCAACAGTAGAAACCAGTAACACGTCAAACTCGGGTAAAGGCTAGGCAAACACGACTCAAGAAGATTACTAAGAAGCATTTCAACTTCTCGGTTCACCTTGCCAAAAATATCATTATAATACGACACCCAAATATGAAAAACTATAGGACTTTCAGAAAACTCACTACTAAGCTTATCCGAATTCAGAACATGACACCACTCCTTTCTCAACGCAGGAAAAATCAAAACCAGAAACCCTAGACTGCCGTAAACGTTTTTTGTATGCACGCTTGGTACTTTACTTCAGATCGAAGACAAATCCTCGATTTGGCCAACCGCAAGACATACATATTCGTAGCCAAAACTTAGCTTTATTCTTTACAACTTTTAAATCTGGGTCCAAAACCCATTCTGTTTTTTTTTGTTTTAACTTTGATCTTTTCTAGAGGAATAGCAGTCGCCTCTGCTTGTTTCAAGCACCAAATTATTTTATCATAATATTCATTAAGAAACTGCTCATCATTTGAAAAACGTTCAGTAACGTAAAGCAAATGGTAAGGAACTCTTATAGAACCCAACGTTACGTGGACAACTTAATAATATAAAGTTGAAAATGAGCTCTCCTCCAGTTATTCCTGTAAAACCACTTAGAATTTTGTGTAAATGGTCTAGTAGAATGAAGAGCGACTAGGGAAGCAGAGAACAAAATCGAGAGGTGGTCAATATCACGATTGTCTTCATGAACAAGAACAGTTGATACATTAATATTTCGGGAGGAAATTGCATGATCTATGTTAGACAAACTTCCAGTGTGGTGAATATCTGAATAATCAACACTTTTCTCGACTATTTTATAAGCAGAAAAAGCATCAAGTACTATATCGGATCGAACTGACTGACTAGTGATATCTGTGTTGAAGCCACAGACCACTATGAAATCATAACAAGCCAGTACAACAGACGCAAGAATAGCCATAAGATTTATATATAGCCGCGGCTTTCATATACGCGTTTAAAGCGGAAATAGTTTTTTTTTTTTTACACGGGAGATACACATTTATCAAAAGAGTATTACCAAACCGTATAGATAGAATTATCAGTATGAAAACACACTGGAGAGAGTAAACTCAGGTTATTCTTAACAATGCATGCGAGGCCTCCAGAAGGTCTACCAAAAGTGACCCTAGCATTAGTTGTATAAACGGAAAGATTACGACATCTTTTTAACACGTTAATGCTGGTAGAAGTCAGGAGGTGTTCTTGAAGTCATACTATATCAAACCGGTCACACAATTCATCAATCACATGCTCCTTTAAACGAGTGCCATTTATATTAAACGAAACAATCGAAACGGGCACAATCATTTCTTCTTGGCAATGATATCTCTCAGCACTGTGCATCTAAGACTAAAGAAGGCAGGATTTTCACCACAATTGGCACATTTTGCATCAAGCTGGGAAGGAGAATCTTTAGTGGAAATATGAAGAACCGCCCAGCGTGCACATACTTCTGACTCTTAAAAATTGAACTAGAGCTTTTAATTTCCATTCAAATCAGCCCTCTCTGAACTTTTTACGAGCCACCCTTCCATAAGAACCATATATGTCCCAAGAGCATAACTTACAACGCCTGCCCCCGGGCCCTGGGTGGTTTTGTCAACACTGGAGTTTTTATTATCTGACATTTGAACTACTTTAACAAAATGGCTATCTCTAAATTTTTATCGGATACATTTTGAGGAAAAGGTGAGGGGGGGGGGGGGGTATTTGCCCTCTGATCTCTTTTGACTCTTAAAAACTGAACTAGAACTTTCAATTTTCCGACCAAATGAGCCCTCCCTGAAGCTCAAACAAGCATACCTTCCACAATAGCTATATATGCCCCCCAGAACAAAACTTACAACGCCTACCCCGGACCCTGAAGGATTTTGTCGACCCCAGAGTTTTTGTTATTTAATATTTGAACCATTTTGAAAAAATGGCTCTCTCAAAGTTCTTATTGGATTGGTTTGAGGAAAATTGGATGTAGAGAGGGAGGGCTAGTTGCCCTCCGATCTCTTTTGACTTTTAAAAAGTGAACGAAAACTTTCAATTTCCAATCATTTGAGCCCTCTCCGAAGTTTACATGAGCATCCCTTTCATAAGATCTATATGTGCCCCCAGAGCATTACTTACAACGCCTGATCTGGGCCCTTGGTGGTTTTGTCAATCCTGGAGTTTAATTTTTTTTGATAATGGCTATTTCAAAGTTCTTATCGGATGGGTTTGAGAAAAAACGGGCATGGAGGGGGGGGGGGCAGTTTCCCACCGATATCTTTTGACTCTTCAAAAGTGAACTAGAACTTTCAATTTCCAATCAAATGAGCCCTCTCCGAAGTTTATACGAGCATTCCTTCCATAAGAACCATATTTGCCCCCAGAGCAACACTTACAACGCCTTTCCCGGGCCCTTGGGGGTTGCATCGACACAGGAGTTTTTCTTTTCTGACCTTTGAACTATTTTAAACGAAATGGCCATACGTAAAGGAGATTTTGTTATATGATCTTTGAACTATTTTTAACAAAATGGCTATCTCAAAATTTTTATCAGATACATTTGGGGAAAAAGGGCATGAGGGGGGGGGGGCTAGTTGCCCTTTAATCACTTTTGACTCTCAAAAGCTGAACTAGAACTTTCAATTTCCAATCAAATGAGCCCTCTCTGAAGTTTTTTACGAGTATCCCTTCCATAAGAACATTATATTCCCCCAGGGCAAAACTTACGACGCCTGCCCTTGGGCCCTGGGGGCTGTGTCGACCCCGGATTTTTAGTTGTATGGTCTTTGAACTATTTCTTCAAAAATGGCTATCTCAAAGTTCTTATCGGATGGGTCGGAGCAAATAAGGGTGTAGAGGGGGGGGGCTAGGTGCCCAATCTCTTTTGACTCTTACAAAGTGAACTAGAACTTTCAAGTTCCAATCAAATGAGCCCTCTTTGAAGTTTATACGATCGTCCCTTCCATAAGAACCATATATGCTCCCTGGACATAACTTATAACGCCTGCCCCCGGGCCCTGAGGGATTGTGTCGACACCAGAGTTTTTGTTATATGATCGTTGAACTATTTTAAACAAAATAGCTATCTAAAAATTTTTATCGGATGCATCTGAGAAAAAAGGAAGGGGGGAATGTTTACAGTCTGATATCTTTTGACGCTTAGAAAGTGAACTAGAACTTTCAATTTCCAATCAAATGAGCCCTCTCTGAAGTTTTTACGAGCATTCCTTTCATAAGAACCATATATGCCCCCAGTGTATAGCTTATAAACCTTGCCCTGAAGACTGTGGGGGGGGGGGGTGTTCTGCTCAAAGATATAATTTCCAGAACTTTTAACTACGTTGAACAAAATGGCTATCTCAAAATTTTGATTGGATGTGTTTGGGGAATTTGTGGGCTTGAAAAGGGTGTTAGTTACCTTCCAGTCAATTTCGAATATTAAAAAGGGCACTAGCAATTAAAATTTCCAATCGAATGAGCCCTTTTTGAAGTTTCTGCGACAACGCTTCCTATAAAGACCTTATATGCCCCCAGGTCATAACTTACAACCCTTGCCCTGAGGACTAGGGGGGGGTCTCATCCTTTAAGACCTAATTTCTAGAATTTCCAACTACGTTGAAAAAAATGGCTATCCTCAAAATTTTGATTGGATGTGTTTGGAGAAAAAGTTGGGCGTGAGAGGGGGGTTAGTTGCTCTCCAATCACTTTTGAGTATTGAAAAAGCCACTAGCCCTTAGAATTTCTAATCGAATTGGCCAAGTTAAGTTTCTACGACACAGCTTTTGATAAGAACCTTATATGCCCCCAGGGCATAACTTACAACCCTTGCCCTGAGGGCTGTGGGGGGAGTTTTCTCATCAAAAACATAATTTATATCTGTAAATGAACGACGTAGAACAAAATGGCTATCTCAAAATTTTGATTGGACTTGTTTGGGGAAATGGTGGGCGTGGAAGAGGTGTTAGTTGTCTTCCAATCACTTTTGACCCTTAAAAAGGGCACTAGAACTCTTGACTTCCAATTGAATTAGGTTCCTTTGAAGTTTATACGGCAACCCTTTCCATATGAAATACCTCTGGGGGGAAAAAATAATAAACAATATTAAAACATTGGAGCCGTATGGCCTTTACTATAGGCAGCGCTATAGCATTGCCTTTGATTCACTGTACAGTGCGCGGATACGCATATCATTACTTCAGAAATATTCAGCCTTAAATTCAACACAGATTAATTTAGGCATCTAAATTTTCAAGAAAAGTCAATTGCACAACAAATTTCACCTGTATTTTAATCCATTTAGTTGAAGAAGCCAGTTCTTTATTGTTCAGAGACTATAAAATATTCATTTTCAAGCTAGGTGTTCACTGAATGAATGCTAGTGAAATACTGCATTCACATTTGATTTGGATGAAAGAAATGCTATAAGAAATCAGGTAAAAATTAAAAAATAGAAAATTTTCGAATGTATGTTCTGTAGGAAATGAATGTCAATCTGTATTTGAATACATTTTAAGTTCTAAATGAAATAGCATTTTAATTTCTTAACCAATGTTCTGCATTCAGAATTTCCTATACTTACAAAAACTTCTTTTACTGTATATTGTTTAGTCTATTTGGCTATAAAACTGGATTACTTAGTATAAAATTAAATTAAAAAAAACAAGTTTTTTAAGCTGAAAGTAAGGAGCGACATTAAAACTTAAAACGAACAGAAATAATTCTGTATATGAAAGGGGCTGTCCCCTCCTCAATTCCTCGCTCTTTAAGCTAAAGTTTGACTATGTCTCACAACTCTACTTTTTAAAACAATAAAAAACTTTAGCGTAAAGAGCAAGGCGTTGAAGAGGGACAGTCCCTTTCATATACGGAATAATTTCTGTTCGTTTTAAGTTTCAATGTCGCTCCTTACTTTCAGTTGAAAAAACTTATTTTTTTTTATATTTAATTTCTGATCGTTTTTTAGTTAATGCAGCTTTTATTTTGGCTCACCGTCGTTGGATAAGTAAACAAAATTTACATAAATAATTACTTTTCTTTTGCTAAATGGCTGTCTCTAAATTTGGTTCTGACGTAATTTACAAATTAACTTACGTAACAAACTTCTATATTCGTATATTTTTCTTCTGGAAAAAAATACAAAGTTGCAGACATTTGCAGATATGAGCTTGAAACCTATTTAATAGCGTTTTCTGATACGCTGAATCTGACGGTGGGATTTTCATTAAAATTCATTCACTTGTAGGGGATATTTCCCCCCTCTTTAAAAAATCGGGTAAATTTTCTCAGGCTCTTAGCCTTTGATGAGTAGTACTAAAACTTAATAAAATTTATATATTTAGAATCAGAATTAAAAGCCCATTCTTTTGATACATTTATTTACATCGAAATTCCGTTTTTAAAAGTTTCGATTATTATTGAGCCGTATCGCTTGTTTTTTTTTATTGTTTTTTTATTACGTATATGTGGGGGTTCTCCCTTTAGTCAATACCATGCTCTTTACGTTAAAAGTTAAAAAAAAAAATTAATTCACAAACCCCTGAATCACAAAGGCCGTTTATGGTTTGTTTACACATTGCGGAAATCCATGCGGAAATCCGTCCGTATCTGTTCGAACTAGGGCTAAAGTAACGCTGCGTTTTAAGGCGAAGAATTCAAATTATTACAACAGCATGACCTATGTTCTTACCCTCTTCTGAAAACTGTTGAACAATAGAGATCCAAATGACACCGTTTTTCTTAGTTTTCTTATAGCCTGGGTGCGTAGGATCATAGAAGCTGGGCGTAGCCTTGAACCAAAGTTATAAGATCGTGTAGTTTTTGATAATCCATACTCATGATTTTACTCATTTAAAAATCTTGCCAAGATTCCGTCCTGATTTGACCAAAACGTTGCGGAAAGCTAGAGATTTTTTCTAGCACAAAAACGGACGGTATTTCCGCACGGATTGCTAAATCCGCATGAATTTCCGCAATGTGTAAACGAACCATTAATTAGAATAGATAGCTTTTTTGAAAGCACTAAAAAAAACTGTTGCGTAAAGAGCGAGGTATTGACTTGGGGGAGAACCCCCTCATATACGTAATAATTACTGTTCCTTTTAATTTCTAATGTTGCTTCTTACTTTCAGTTGAAAAAACTTGTTTTTTTAATTTAATTTCTGATCGTTTTTTAAATAATGCTTGGAAATCTGGCGCCCCCTTCATAGAAATATCCCTTACCCCAAAGAATCATCCTCCACGGAAAGATTCTCCCGAGTAACCATTGAGTCGGGTCGCTCCTTACTTACAGTTCGTTACCACGAACTGTTTGATCATTGATAAAAGTCATGTCGCGGTATAAATACACTGATCAGAGTCTTTTCGCGGTATAATTGCGGTATAATCCGACATCCTAGATAGCTCTGATTAAAAACTTATAAAATATTCATCATTTGCGGAAGAAATATACTAAAAATTAAATTGAAATAGTCCATTTGCAAAGTATTTCTAGATAAATGAATAATTGAGTGTAAAAACTTGTAAATAGCTTAATATTGATCTGAAATGGCTCCAACTCGAAAAGTAAAAGATGCTAGAGAAATCATAAGTGGCCGTAGGCATACTGGTTTCAAAGATGCAAGGGACAGACTGGTCCACCTGTCAAAAAAGAAGGATGCCAGGCTTGTCCTGCAGGAAAAAAGATTAAATAAATCAGTAAGTTATTTTGATTATATATTACAGAAATTCAAGTCTTGAGGATGTTTTAAATGAGAAGTTCAAGTAATGTCAATAAATCCTAGGCTAGGCTAAATTAATGATGTTTTGATTAAGGGCTGGGCACATGTTGCTGATTTTTGCAACTGATTTACAATATCAGCACTGATTTTGATCATGATTATCACAAAAGTAGGGGTAAGGTTTACATTAACAGACCAATCAGCTAGATAAAAAAAACAAAAAAACATGGCCTACCACTAGCATCAGAATTTCATCCTGAGTACAAATATAAAACTCATTTCTGTCATAAATTATTTTCAAAATTACTTTTAAGCTTCTTTAAGTTTCTTCAATTGTCCTGATTTTTTTTCACAAAAATGTCATGGTGGTGATTCAATTTGAAAAATACTAAATTTTGCTGAAAGCTGTGAGTTGAATTCAAATATACTAAATGATTTTATTTGAGAAATACTAAACAGTTTGAATTTTTCATTTTTTTTGGGGAAAAACTTACCACTAGCTTCAGAATTTCATCATGAATCCAAATATGACATTAGGCTAATTTTTATTGCAAATTATTTTCAAATTGCTTCTAAGCTTCTTTAAAATCAGCAAAACTTCTTTCATCCAAACAAACATTTTATGACAGCTACATATACAGTTTTATAAATATCAGATAAATTACCTTAATTACCTTAATTCACACTTCGGAGCAAAATAGCACAATGTAAACAAACTAATCACTCATATCTAACTCTTCATCATCAATTTCTGATGAACTAGGGGTGTTGCTGCCTGGTGCTCTAGGGGCCCTATTGATTCCAGGAGGATAGAGCTTTGCAGCTTCAATCAAAAAATTATGAAGTTGGTCTTTTTGCTCAAAATTTTGCACAATGCAACACATAATACTGCTCCATGTATGCTGTTTGCATCTCTGGTCTTTTAGAGTGCTTTTTGAAGCATCTCCACAGACTTTCTATATTTTGAGTATGAATAGAACAGTCCTGTGGATCAACAAAATTAGCTGAATGATTGATTTGGTAATGAGTATATCCATGGCTGGACAATGTACTATAAGCTCCCCATTTATCACTGTAAATAACACTTCCAGGCTTAATATATTTTTTTATTACAGGATTTATAGTTTCCTTGTTTCTTTGGAGGCCTTCTTGGCCAACAGTCAGGGGTACAATAATTTTTCTTTTGCTCTCTCTCTCTATTCCACCAAAAACCCAAACTTGCCATGACATTCTTCCCCTGTTGTACTTTCTTCTTGCCATTAAAGTTTCATTGATTTCAACTTCAACACCCTGCCCTCCTATAGGTTCTTGGTTTCCTTTCAGAACTTCTGAACTTCTTCAGAACCTCAGAACTTCTGAGCAAAATGAGCTCCAGTCAATGCTTGTTTTTTTACTTATCTGGAGTTCCTTAATAACTGTTTGATGTTCCCAATGATCCAACAGAAAGTGATTTATAAATATTAGGATTTGATGAGGCTTAATCCGTGCCTGATGCAAGACACTCCCTTTTCTATCAGATACTGAATAGCTGCAAAATCTTCTCTTTTTGGTCTTTAGGATGACATAGCTCTTGAAGTCCAAATTCTAAACTGTATCTTAGTTCTGAATCAAGAACAAACTAAACAGGGAAGACCTATTTTGTACAGCTTCACCCAAAACTAGGTTAAGTTATGATTAGGTCACTAGGATAAAAATCTGATTCTGTTGATGTTCCATTGGTATCAAATTTCAGTTTTTTAGAGTTTTGATTACTATTGAGCCAAGTCGCTTCTTACTTACAGTTTGCTACCATGAACTGTTTGAAACTGGATGCTCAGTACCACACACACCACATGTGGCATGCCAGTGGTGTTGTCCCACTTTAGTAGTGGTACCGTGATTGATTGATTTTTGGGGGTTTGGGGAACCAAATTTTTCAATTGGCAGGGGCTGAAAAACATATTCCTAGTTAAGTTATCTCTTATGGGCTGCTTCCTTGTAGAAGCATAATATTTGTAGGTATGAATACACAATGAGTTGGAGATAATAGGTTGTGATTGTCTGTGCAGGAATTTTGTCTCTTACTGATAAAAGAGCATCGCCAAATACTAAAAACTATTTTGCAACTAAGATGGGCTCATAATTGAAATATGAATGAAGGAAGTGTGAAGTGAAGGCAATGAATAAAGTTGTTGAAAGGACCTGGAAGATGCCACTAGACAACATAATAGCAAAATATTGTTCTGGTATGTTAGTAAATTTAAAAGGAATAGTCAACCTGGACATGTCCCTGTTAAATGTAGGAATGGGGCTACAATTAGTAACAAGTGAAGAGGTTATGAGAAATGGGATGACCAACTATGAAAATTTGGAAAACTGTCATAGGGAATATATAATAAAACTGTGATAGAAAATATGTAGAAAAGAACAGAAAAGTTTGTGACACTTTGGATGTGAAGGATGATTTGGCCTGATGCAATGTCTTGCATCAGGACAGGACTAAGCCTCATCAAATCCTGATATTTATAAATCACTTTCTGTCAGATCAATGGGACCATCAAACAGTTATTGAGGAACTCAAGATAAGTAAAAAAAGAGGCATTGACTAGAGGTCTTTTTGCTCAGAAGTTCTGATGGCTTGGAAAGGAAACCAAGAACCTATAGGAGGGCAGGGTGTTGAAGTTAAAATCAATGAAACTTTAATGGCAAGAAGAAAGTACAACAGGGGAAGGATTTCATGGCAAGTTTGGGTATTTGGTGGAATAGAGAGAGAGAGAGAGCAAAAGAAAAAATATTGTAGCCCTGACTGATGGCCAAGAAGGCCTCCAAAGAAACAAGGAAACTTTAATTCCTATTATAAAAACAATATTAAGCCTGGAAGCATTATTTACAGTGATAAATAGGGAGCTTATAGTACATTGTCCAGCCAAGGATATACTCATTACCAAATCAATCATTCAGCCAATTTTGTTGATCCACAGGACTGTTCTATTCCTAATCAAAATATAGAAAGTATATGGAGATGCTTCAAAAAGCACTCTAAAAGACCAGAGCTACAAACAGCATACATGGAGCAGTATGTGTTGCGCTTCTTATTTGTACAAAATTTTGAGCAAAAAGACCAACTTCATAATTTTTTGATTGAAGCTGCCAAGCTCTATCCCCCTGGAATCAATAGGGCCCCTAGAGCACCAGACAGTGACACCCCTAGTTAATCAGAAAGTGATGATGAAGAGTTAGATATGAGTGATCAGTTTGTTTATATTAAGTGCTATTTATCTGATATTTATAAAACTTTATATGTAGCTGTCATAAAGTATTTGTTTCAATGAAAGAGTTTTGCTGTTTTTAAAGAAGCTTAGAAGCAATTTTGAAAATAATTTACAACAGAAATGAATGCCATATTTGGATTCAGGATGAAAGTCTGAAGCTAGTGGTAAGTCCCCTCCCCCAAAAAAACAAATAAAATGAATAATTCAAACTGTTTAGTATTTCTCAAATCAGATCACCACTCAACAAGATTTAGTATTTTTCATATAAAATCACTGCTCAACAAGATTTAGTATATTTCAATTCAAATTGCAGCTTTCAGCAAAATTTAGTTTTTTCAAATTGAATTGCTGCCATGATGTTTCCGTGAAAAAAACAGGAAAATTGAAGAAACATAAAGAAGCTTAGAAGTAATTTTGAAAATAATTTGTGACAGAATTGAGGGCTATATTTGGATTAAGGATGAAATTCTGATGCTAGTGGTATGTTTTTTTTATCTAGCTGATTAGTCTGTTAATATAAACCTTACCCAAAAATAGGGCTACAAATAAATAGTCAGCCAGAGATGTCTGTGGTGAAAGACCCTGCTACTGAGTTCAGAACTAAGCTGAGATTGCTAAAATTCTGCTTTAGCTACTTCAGTAAATTTTTACCAAATCATATTATTGACTTATGAATAAAGTGAATATACCACTTGATGCCTTTTTTTATGCCCTTTCCAAATATAATAATCATTTATGTCCAAAATGAATTCTAGCTCCACCCCTATATATACCAATTCAGGGTATATACTAGCACATTAGGGGGGGGGAGGGCAAATTTTATTTTTGATGTAAATAGGTGGTAATTTTAAACTTTACCCCACCCCCCTAATGTGCAAATATATACCCTGAATTGCTATATAGAGGTGGGGGTAAAATTCATTTCCGACAAAAATGATTGTTATATTTGGAAAGAGCATAAAAAAAGGCATTGAGTGGTATATTCACTTTATTTGTAAGTCAATAATATGATTTGGTAAAAATTTACCCTTTTGGCTATCTTGGAAAGGGGTTAGGTTAGGAAAATGAAACTTCTAGGGATTTGTCTGCAGACTAAAGTATGTCCTGGGAAGGTATTTGGAAGTACCTACCTCCACTCCTTCTCTCTCTAGACGGTCCTGAAATTTGCTGACATGACAGGTCTATACCTAGGCCTATTGGAAGTTTGGCAAAACAATATTTTAGCTTAATTTTCAGTTATCAGTTTCTTTTTCTCTGGCTTTAATTCTAAAAATGCAATTCCTGTTATTTCAGTATAATTTTAAGCCATATCAATGTGTTTTTTTTTTTCAAAATTTAGGCAATGTGTTGGCATATCTTTAAGACCTTATAAATTGGGATTGAGCAAAGTTGTGAAGCTGAAAATAATTTTGTTGTACTTCATTTAAGCAGAAGATCTATTTTGAAGGGTTTCACTTTTATCAGACAGAGACTTTAAAGGTCATCAAAGGTCAGGATCCTCTAGAGGGAGAAGGAGTGAAGGTAGGTACTTCAAAATATCTTCCTGGGACAGATTTTAGCCTGTAGACCCATCCTTGTAAGTTTCATTTTCCTAGCCTAACCCCTTTCCAAGATAGCTAAAGTAGAATTTTACCCCAAGATCAATCATGCAGTTATTAATAAACTCCACTTGACTATTTTTGTCCATGATTTTTTGTTTTGAAAATCTTGCAAAATTTTTTTTTCTTTCAACAAATTTTTCTTACTGCTAGGCTATTGTTTGTCCACTGAGCTGCTGAAATCAGTTTCCAAAATCAGCTACATGTGCCCAGCCCCTTAGGCCCAATTTGCAAGCTAACATCACTTGATTCCCTTTTTTATGCTCTTTCATAATTCAATAATTGCTTCTGTTGCAAATTGCATCTTGAGCCCTTAAAGGGGCCTCAAATGTAACCACACAAAGAAGTTATCAACACTAGTTAAGTTAAGTTATTGAAAAGTAGTTAAAAACAAATCACTAGTTTATAAATAAGTTGTTCAAGAGTAATATATTCCAAAAATATGGTACTGTTCTATTAACCAGACTCTTTTATATACTGCTAGTTTGGATATTGCTAATGAAATAAAATAAAATAGGTTGACTATATAATAATTTAGAAACAAATTTGGGCTATATATTTGCACATTAGGGGGGGGGGAGGGGTAAAGCATAGCATATATTAAATAAGTGACCTAACCTAGGTACCTCCCCCCCAAAAAAAAAAAAAACAACAACACTTTAATTATCATACACACAATTGAAACCACACTCTACATTGTGTTTCTCTACTGTGATGTCTTGTATCATCACATTGAAAAACGGGTTTTTCAATGGGTCTTTTCATATGCTGTTGACAAAAATAGTGCTGAATTTTGCAATTCAAAACTTTGCTGTCAACAATTCAGGGTATTTTTTTGCAAATTCGGGGGGGGGGGGTAAAGTTCATGGTAAATTTTCAGTGGGCCATATAATTTAGCTAGAATGGAAGTGAAAACATCATTTAAGTCTTTTTTATGCTCTTTCATTCTTCATATAAAAAACCTTTAGGGCGCGAATTGCTAATAGCTCCATAATCAATTATTGGACTAAAAAAAAGCATAAAAAAGGTATTAGCTAATTTTTTGATCTTCATCCTAGCTAAATTATAGTGTCACCTAGAAATTTACCTATATTTGCAGATTAGAAGGGTATAAGGGTAAAGTTTATTTCTGATTCAGAAGAGAGGTAAGTTGGTACTTATAGGTTATCTGAAACACACATGCTGTATTATATAGGGAAGAGGCTTAAGAAACTAGTCAAATGGGTATCTTTCAATAGAGAAATGGATTGCAAAGTGTGGTTTGTTATTGGGTTTACAATATTTAAACTATTGTTTTTTGGAGTTTAGGGGGAAAAAAGGTACCTAGGTTAGGTATTTAATATATGCTATGCTTTAACCCCCACCCCTCTGATATGCAAATGTATAGCCAAAATTTGTTTCTAAACTAATATATTTTTATCCTATTTTGTTTTATTTCATTAGCAACTTTGTTTTATTTCACTAACCTCAACTATACATCTTGCCTGAACAAACTACAGTTCCCAACACTCATCTACAGACAATGGAGGGGTGATGTCATAATGGCTTATAAGCTACTGCATGCTGATTTCTCTTCTCAGAAGCCTTTCCAAATTAACAAATCATCCAGGACAAAAGGGCATAGTAAGAAGCTGCTCTGGAAGAGAGCTCACAGCAGACTCCACAACCACTCTTTCTCCAGTAGAGTAGTGGCCCCCTTTAACAGTCTTCCCAATATAGCTGTCACCACTTCCTGTGTTGATGCATTCAAGATTGCCATTCATAAGAATTGGTCCACCAAAGCATGGAAAATAGAGTGAGATGCTGCTGAACCAATGGCTCCCCATCATCACTGACCAGCAACTCTACAGGATTTTTTTTTCCCTTATTTTGCTGGACAAAGCGATTTAAGGTAATTAGCATTAACCAAACTTCACTTCTCACATGTGTTCCAGATAGTACATAAGTACCAGTAAGTTTATCCCCCCCCCCCTAATGTGGAAATATATACCCTGAATGGGTATATGTAGGGGTGATTATTCACTTTTGGCATAGATGATTATTATATTTGGAAAGAGCATAAAAAAGGCATTGATTGGTATGTTCACTTAGTTTAGAAGTCAATAATATAAACAGCAAAATATTTACCCAATTTTTTGAAAACAAAATTCTGAAAAATAAACATAGATTCAACTGCAGTTTTCTGTTTTCAAACAATCTATATATGTAATGAAACACCATCAGTGACAAATAATAATTTCTCACAGAAACATATGAATAGACAAATACTGATAAGTTAGGTTAGGTTGATTAGTTAGATGGTGTTAGGGTGTTTGTTTATAAACAATTTTGAAGACTTAGAGAATAGACACAATATTTAGAAATGTGGTAGAAAAACTAGAAATATAAGGAAAATATTGAAGATAATGCTTCTCCCCGTGCAAAATATGTGAACTAGGATTTTTCTGCATGTTATAAAGTCTGATTTTTTTTCTTAACATGCTTCCTTATGTATTGCTGGGACTCAACTACAGTGGCATAATTTCGTCAAAATCCTGGGGAGGGCAAAGTTGGAGCCAATTTTCCCAAATCAAGTGAAAATGCCAGTAACAACTGAAAAATGGGCCATTTGGTACCATGAAAGTACTATATAGCACTTTAAAGATACTTTGTAGTACTATAAAGGTAAATATATACTAAAGAAAACTAATCGTTTCTTTTGATGCTTAAATTATGCAGGTTTATGGTGGTTTTGAAATTTTTTTTGAAGAAACTAAATTTCAGTTAGGGGGGGGGGGGCAAACCAAGGTCTGGGAGGGGCAGTCCCCCCCCCTGGCCTATACCAAATTACACCCCTGCTTGACTAGTCATGATTGACTGACTACAGTCTAGGTAAATGCAATGTGATATCAGTTTGAAGATTTTTTTTCCCAATTCCAAATCTATTTTTTAGTTTATATTGTGCAGTGAGTTTGTATCAGTCAGATCATCATGTCTCCACATTTTATATGTAGACTTCCACTGTGACAAAATCAAGAATCAATAAATACATGGGAAATACATAATATGGGCTATAGATTTGGATAGAATTAGAAAGGTAAGGTTAATTTTTGTTAAAATTGAGTTTGCAACAAAAGCAACTATTATATTTGGAAAGAGCATAAAAAAAGGCATCAAGTGGTATGTTCACTTTATTTGTAGGTCAGAAACACAGACAGCTCTATATTTAGATAGATAGATAAACTTTTATTAACTTTTATACAGGTTGGGGATCAGACTCTGGTCATGTACTAACTTGTATGTCATTGATACATCTCCTTGCCTATGTCTATATGTGAGAGATGGTAACTTAAGGCTATATAATTGGGTAGGGATTGGATATTGTAATTGGGTAGGATATTGGGTGGAAATCCCTTTATGCATTTAGTTGCACATCACTGTACTGATTTCAGAGGTCATGTCTTGCCCTTATTGACTGGAGTTGCAGTACACATCCCAAATTCTAATTTTGGTCTGATCAGGCACTTTGAGAGCTTGGTGATAACAGCTGGAGATCTGCTGTAGAACATTCTTTTTATTAAACCAAGAGTTTGGTTGGCTCTGGCTACTACAGACTGTGTGTGAAAATTAAACTTAAGCTTATCATCAACCAAGACTCATGTGTTATTATCAATATTATTTTCATTTATTGCCTGTCAAAAAAAAGGTACAATAGATAGAGTAATCACTAAAAATAAAAAGAGAAAAAAAGGACATAAACACACATTGAAAATTCAAATACATGACAAAAAAAAAAAAACAAAAAACTCTTCATTACATTAATATGAACAAACTGTTGCAAATGAATTGATGACCAAGGATGATGAAAATTTCTTTGAAAATGGGATAGAGATTTATTAATACTAATATTTGGGTCTGCAAACTTATACAAATGGATTATTTTATGGTTTCTTGTCCAAGGAAGCAAGTGTAAAAGATACTTAGCCAATCTGAAGAAGATTGATTGTAGGTGATTTTCATCTGTAACTGTAAAAAATTTCAGAAAGGAGCAGTGTAAAGTATGTGTGGAAGAGCTGTGGCATTGTAGGTGGATGCTAGAAGGTAACAGTTGAAGCAGAGTTTGCTTTTTATGATTCCAGCATAAGGAATACTAATTTTATGCTCAATGTGAGATTTCAGCAAACAATGTGTGTGGCCAATAGATTCACCAATTGGAATGCCCAGGTATGTAATATGGTCTATGGGTTTGATAAGAGAACCATTCAAATTTAGAAGAGAAGTAGAGTGATTTTGCCAATTGAAAAGGACAACTTTGGTTTTCTCAGGACTAAAATACAGTCCAATTTTTGAATATTCATCTCTTAGGATTTTGAAATTCTGTTCAATGTGCTGGATTGTACAGCTGAGATTCAAGATTTCATCAGCATAACAAATAAGAGACACTTTGATTCCCCCAAGAATACAAAAAGGAAGACATTTTGCCTGAGCATCCAGGACATAACTATTGAACAGGGTTTGAGAAGTGATTGCTCCCTGTCTAGTCCCTTAACATGGATGGGGTCCTGAGGAATTACATGCATATTCAAGGGATTTAAAGAGTTTTGCCTCACACCAGAATTAGTGAAATTGTATTGGGATTGATGAAGAGCCAACTGCAGAGGTAAACAGGATGGGATTTTTAAACACACTAAGATTCCTATATAAATCTTTGAGAACACAGACAACTGATGGGTTGATGCCTTGCTTTGCCATATGACGAAGCATGGACAAATGAATTATGGAATCTGGTACTCAGTACTCAGAAAACTGATCAGGTGACTGGTACTGTTTCTATTGGCACTCAGTGGTGAAAACTGAGGCAAATTGTTGGTTCAGTAAATTAGCAAGTTTATTAGTCTCTGTAATTTCTCCATCTTGCTCAGTTATCACTTTTTTAATACATCGTCTATTGAGGTCTTGGCTTGAGATGTACTGCCAAAACATTTTTGGGTTAGTGTTGGCTTCATCAGCAAGTTTAGATTCAAAAGTCGTATACAAGGCCGGCGTCAAGTTTTTAATTTTGTTCCGGTTATCGCAGTACTTCTCTCTGTAATCAGGTGCTCTGTACTGTTTATATCTCTTCCAATATCTGCGTTTACGGTTGATTTCTCTCTTAATCTCTTTTGTCATTACTGGGAGTATTTTTGGTTTGGGGATATGTTTACTTCAAGTGTATTGGTTTGCTTTATTTATTATTAATTCTTTGAAGTCCTGCCATTCTGTTCTAGAGAGCCAGATAAGATATCATCCCGTGCAACGCTGCCAAGTTCCATTTGAATCTTCTCATAATTAATGAAGGTCTTCTTGATGTAGTAATTTGTTGTTCAAATATGTATGGCCACATGGGGGTTGATATTTTAGCCAATGAGAAGGGGTCTGTTGGAGTACCAGAGTACTTGCAAATCAAGCAGTACCACTGCATGTCTCCAACGGTAGACATTTTTGTAAAAAGTTCATATTCAGAGCAGGGCATTTTTAAGCATTCAATGCATAACCATTTTTCACACCCATCACATAAGACTGACTTTGAATCTGTTTCAAGACAGTATTTACAGCCAGCACGTATCCTCCTTTAGATAATTCGACCAAGCTGTGTGCCTTCGTGTCTGCCTTGTCGGCTGGACAAAGGGGGGCACAATTCGAGAGAGCTCGTCTGAGGGAGGCGAATTCATGTACTTGTAAAAAACAGCCATCGACGCTACATCAAACCCTTCATTTAGAGACTGGATCGACTCTTGTGTAGAGGCGCAGCCCGCCCTAATTGCCCTATTCTGGATCTTCTGAAGTAGTGCCAAAAGCGTTTTTGGAGCACCAGCATATAGCGGGCATCCATATTCAGCTATGGGTCTGATGCAAGACTTGTAGAGTGGGATGATCGAGCTTGATGGAAGAAGGTTTTTGCAGCGAAGAGTAACTCCCAGCTTTCTTGCGCAGGAGGTTCTCACCCGATCAAGGTGGTTGTTCCAAGAGAGATCGGTGAGAAATGAATCCCCAGTAGAGGAAGCTCGTCGACTCTCTTTATAGCTTCATTTTTGAAGATGAAACTGGGGTGTTCACGTGACCCCCTTGATCGGGTAATTAGAAGCTCTTTTGTTTTCGATGCATTGAAGTTGATCATCCATGCATCAGACCACTTTTCAATTTTCAAAAGATCCATCTGTAGGGAAAGGGAGGCTTGTGTTGGGTCTTCGTGTTTAGGGACGGCTGAGTGTGTCGTGATATCGTCGGCAAAGTGATGCAGAGGGTTTGCGAGGTTGTCTCCCATGTCGTTTATGTAGATAAGGAAAAGCGTAGGTCCCAAGACACTGCCCTGGGGGACCCCTGCTTTCACTGGATATTCGCGGGAAATAAACCCGCCAAGAACAACCCGCAGTGAACGATCGGAAAGAAAGTTCTCAATCAGTGTCAATAGAGATACACGAAGACCATACGCATTGAGTTTCCTGACCAGGCCATGGTGCCCTACTTGATCAAAAGCTTTCGCAATGCGAACGATAATTGCCTGATGTCGTATCCCATTGCCGAAATTTACATCCAATTCTGAAATTAGGCCACTCGGCAGTCAAATGTTGGGCGTTTCCGGCGGAATCCATATTGGCGATCGCCTAGAAGGTCATTTGATTCCAGGTACTGATGAAGTGTTTTATTTGAGATGCTTTCGTAAACATGTCCAACACATAAGAGAAGGCTGGTAGGTCTGTAGGAGCCCATGCTCGTTTGATTATCTTCTGGCTTTAGAGTAGGTATAAAACGGACGGACTTCCGTGTTCGTGGGAAGGTTCCGGAGGGAAAACACGGCTGAAAAAGCAATGACAAGGGTCCAGCTAGTTCGCTACTGCAGGACTTAAGGACAACATTTGGTAGGTTGTCAGGACCCGTAGCTTTGGTCACATCAAGATGCTGCAGAATGCAAAGCATCTTGGGAGCAGAAAAATTCACGCGTTCCAGGACAGTGTCGGTTCGGTCGGAGAAATTTGGCACTTCTCCACCGTCGTCGTCTAGATTCGAGAATTCGGCAAAAGCCTTAGCAAGAGCTTCAGCCTTTGCCTGTGGATCTTGTACCACTGTCCCGTTAGTCTGGAGAGAAGGAATTGCGATCCCCTTGGACGACGGTAAAGCCTCCTTGACAATTTTCCACCAACTCTTTGCCGAAGCAAGTTGAAGCTTGGTGGCGAATTTCTCCTTATACTGAACCCGGGACTGCCGAATCGCTCGAACTGCATCTTTGCGCGCATTTATAAATGTAATTCTGTCCTCTTCCCTCTTTGAAAGTAGCCATCGCTTGTGTGCCTTATTCTTTGCTCGGGTTGTGTTCTTATACTGGGTTTTGAACCACGATTGGTCCTTACAGGACACATGGATCCGCTTTGAAGGGATATGCTTATTGAAAGAGTCAGCTATGGTGTGCTGGTACTTTTCTTCAGTATTCTTTGTGCCTTCCAGGAGTATGGTTCCCCACTGCTGAGACAAAGAGTGTTTCTCAAACCGTCCAAATCACCTCTTTTGTATAGCCAGATTGTTCGCTCATGCTTTGGTGGAGGTGGAATACGAAGATTTCCTTGTGAAACAATGATAACATGGTCACTGGTGAAACCATGAGGATCTGTAATGAAGGAGTCGTGATGATCTGTTAGAAAGAGGCTAAGATATAATGGTCCGTTTAGGTTGTTAAAAGCGTCGAAGGCGACAAGTTGTTCCAGCCCGTAAGAGAGAGATAGATCATACAAGTCCGACCCTTACCCATCAGTATTTTTGCTGCGAAGCCACACGCTATGATGGACGTTAAAGTCTCCATGAAAGATAATGGCAGACTTAGCGTACTTGCCCCGAATATATTCGAGGGAGGCTTCAAGGTAGCTGGTCATCTGGTAAGTTGGAGGGTTATACACGGTATCGACAGTCACGGATTTATTTGGGAGGGTCACCCTAACTCACGGAGCTTCTTCGCCTGCTGAATCTGGTATATTCAGGCTATGAATAAGGTATATGGTTCTGTATATAAACAGCGACACTTCCTCCTCCGTATTTAGCGCCGTCAGTACGCTCTCGATCCCGCCTGAGGAGCGTGTATTCCTGTATGGCAACCTCACTGCTCTGTATTTCTTGGTTTAGATTGGTCTCAGTGATGCACATGATAGATGGCTTGACCGAATTCACTAAACGTAGGAACTGGTCAAACTTATATCTGAGACTTCGGACATTGCAGGAGGCTACCGTAAACAGGTCCGTTTGGATGGTTGGTGGACGTGCTACAGGTCATCGTCGAAACGGCTGTTTGGTCCGACGCTTTTTGTTGTTAATCATAACCAGGTAAAAGAAGCTTTGCCGGGTGGTTAGCCCAACAAAGCCCGTAAATCCATTGTCATGCATCATTAGACGGGGAACGGTGCCACCTGCCACGCACCTCATTACCGCATCTTCAACATGGAGGTGGTACCCCATAATGGGTTAGGATTCGGCACAAGTGCCTCCCACCTTGCAAATCCTTGCTTCATTTTACTCTTTAAGGTGGCATCCTTTCTTCATTTTACTCTTTTTTCATGCAACCATTGTTTCACGAAATCTCACGTTAGACAGAACCCGTGGTAATTGCTTATACTCAAAACACCTTTTCCCCAGGTTAAGGATTAAAATCCCGCTAGTACCAATATGACTCTTCTTGTTTGATACCACTCCCTTCTGCACAGACTCTCTCTGGAAATCCGCAAAAAAACGGCTTAGTAAATTTACTTAATGGCTGCTCGTGCTATCCCCAACTTTATATGGACCATCTATGGCTTAGTGGGTGATGGATTACTGTCCTAATATAGGCTCTAGTTTAATGTAGCCTATGCTGCATGAAACTAATCAAATGAAACTGAAACTCAATGAAACTAATTAAAATATAAAAACAGCAAACCTTAGCCAATTGTCAACAAATTGGTTTATTAGGCAGACTCAATTTGGTAGGCTGTTTGAACGTAGGCTATTGTTGTTATTTTATTTATATACACAATGATGATTATGGTGGCACTATGAATCATATGCTGAAGAAAAAAAGCTTCCACAGCGCTCCCTATCCAGTTTAAATTGACGGGAGCTCAAGTAAATAGATGACAGGACTGTATGGTAAATAAAGTAGGCTACCCTAAGTCAGGGGAATGGTTAGATATTTTGTTTTCCAGTAAATTTCTTTTGATAGACTAGACTCTTCTGAACAGTTTGGTATATAGGGGTTTATTAGTTATGCACTGGGTCTTTTTTTTATTTCACAAACGTTGACAATTAGGATTTATTTCACTGTAAATAAATTCATCACTATCATCAACTGAACAGTTGCTACAGCTTCCAGTATTCTACAGCTTCCGGTATTTTTTTTCTTTTTTGTTCAGTATTTTTTATTTATCATTTCTTTGGTAATATATGGGAGGGATTTTGGTTTCATTTTCCAATATACAGAAGAGTGATTTTTAATAGCTCCCAATAATATTCTTTTCATAGTTGACTATGACTTCTAATCCATACATTCAATAAAAGACCAATCACATTGGGCCAATTCATGACAAATTAGACTGTAATTAGTATACCCATGTTTTGTAAACTCTAATCTATGTGGGTACAGTCTAAAACTGCAACATATGGCAATGTGGTCACTTGCTCTCTGTGTGGTGGCAGTGGGTCAATACTAATTATAGATTCTTGGTACTCTACTAGTAGAAGATTGAATTATGAAGGGTTTTGACCTTCTCTATATCTACTCGGGAAGCTAACTGCCTGATATAGGGAGTGATTAAATAGACATTCCAGAAATGGTTTTATTGAACTATTTCCTGAGAATCCAGATCCATTGACCCAATGAATAGATGTGAGATTGAAGTCACCAACAATAATCATATTGCCTTGATGCTTCATTTTATTATCAAATGATAAACTAATAGCAAGAAGGGGTGACTCAAGGAAGGGGGAATCGGGACATCTGTACATGCAACCTATGTGAAAGGGCGCAAGAGAAAAGAGAACTGAGATCCACACTTGTTTAACTTATGACACATAATTTGATTTAATATCAATGTCTCCTCCTTAATGGATTTTTGGATGTATATGCTGCTTTTCCTGTAGAGAGGGCATATTTTATCTCATGGAATTTTGATGTTAAACAATCTATATTACTAAAGACAACTTTTAGACTGTTGCTCATCCAATGCATGCCACTTTTGTTATAGCCATATGTGCTATTATTTGGGCCATTAGATGCATTAGAATCAATCCTGCCATTATTAGAACTATCACTAATGAAAACAGTCTGTTTGGAGAGAGTACTGCTTACTGATCTCGCACTGTAAAATGATTCACTTGATTCGTCAGTAAAACTTATTTCAACATTAGGAGACGCAAGGCTATTTACATTATTTACGTTTTCTTAGAGACTTATAGTTCATGTCCATTGCAGCTGGCACTGTGGGGTAGGCACGTTTTTTGGAACAAGTTACCTTGTAGGACTAGATCTTCCTTGCCATTGGCATGCCATGCATGAAGCTCTTCATACAGCTTTGCGTTCTTTATTCAATCAGGTTTAAAAACATCATTTCAAAAGTGAATCTGATCAGTTCCCTTTCGGTCATATGATTTTTGCAGGATCAGGTTTTTGATTCTCAATTTGTCCACCCAGAAAATAATGGGATTTGTCCTGCAGGGATCACTGTGGAAAATCAGGATTATACTCTGAATTGGGAAAAATTCTGGCACTGTTACTTTTTATAGGCTGTGTTATAACTACAATCAATAAATTTACCAATATTAATTTTGTTATTATGCCTGGCTTCTTAATTGTTATCAATACCATTAAAAAATACAATTATTCTTGGAATCAGAATTGAAACCTCAAGATGAAATCCGGATTATACACAGAATTGTTAAAAATTCTGGCACTTTCCCATGACATTTTTCTAAAACAAAGAAAAAAGCGGGTTAAGATAAGGCTCAAAATTTGTCTCAAAGGAATTACTTATTTTTATGCATATTTCAATTATTTTTACTAAAATTTCTCAAGCTAGAAAGAAATATAAGGCACAAAAGTCACAACAAATAACCAAAGACACATTTAATTTGTTAAGTTTGAATATTTTTTAGCATTTTGTCAAAAAATAAAGCGCAATTAGCAAATACTTAGTTTTAAATCAGTATTAGGGGAATTTTCTTTGGCCCTAGTTTTCTTTGGGAGGGGAGCTTTAGCCTTGTATGTAGGTCTTTCCTACTTATGTAGGAAAGCTACAGGAAAAAGCTGTAGGAAAGCAGTAGGTCTCCTACTTCTGTAGGAGACCTACTACTGTAGGTCTCCTTCTATGTATGCTCTTGATTGCTCGATATCATCCTAGATTGCAACAAAGAACCTAGTACATGGATTTTTTTTATGACTATGAAAATATACACTATTACTACCAGTCCAATTGATTAAATCACCATCAGGCACAACAAGAGGGTAGGGGCTGGGACTGTTTCTTGTGTGCCTGGGCTTAGAGCAGCCAGGAATAATTAGTCATTATTATTCTATATAGCCTACTCACATCATGTATATTACTTTCTAGTTCGGAGGTGATACTCACATCACAAAAAGTGGGAGAATGGCGGTTGTGCAGAAACAAGGAAAGATTGAGATCCGGACATTGAAGAATCAATCACAAGGGGCCAAGAACACTGCCAGAATGCCAAGAATGTTGGCTTCATTAAATTACCCATATAATAGATATGATGAGCCATTGCAGCCTAGAAATACCAAAGGTGAGGGTTCCAGTCTTTAATTTCTTTAATTTTACCATTGGGTAGATGCTCCCCCTGACTCTTCTTCTCCTAATCAGCATCACTGAACCACATTCCATTCTTCTAAATAAGTGACCCTAAGAAAATCTATGGGGCTTTGTTGGTTAGGCTTTGTGCTATGGACTTCTTGCTGTCTAGTTCTAACCCAGCTTAAGTACTTCACTGTAGACTTGAGAAGATGTGTTCGTCCCCCTCCTGCACTGGTATATATATCCTCAGTAGGCTGTTTTCTTGTGTTATAAACTACATATTCTATGGGAGAAAAACCTTGAACCCACCTACCCAAAGGTTAAGATTCGATATACCAATTAGCTAAGTCTAAGATGCACTTAGTGTTCCCCAACGACCAACTGCTAAGCGATTTATGAGAAAGATAAGCAGGTAGCCATTTGTTTAAATCAGAAATAGACATTAATTTTCAATGTGTGTGATTGTAGGAAAAATTTGATCATCCACCCTTCCCCTGCCTCTCATTGTCAACTTTTTAGCAAAAAGATAGCCATTTTGCAGCTTATTTGAATTGGAATCATACAAGCATTTCCAGCTGGTCTAATTTTGAGCATAAAAGTACAGCAGTCACGTCTCCACAGCTCCACCCTCCTCCCCCGATCAACTTTCTAGCAATAATGTGTGAATGTGCCACCTTATTTCAATCACAAAGTGAATTTTGATCCATATGATTAGAGGCAGAAAGTGGAATCCTCTCTATTCAAACGAACTCAGAACCACATGTATCTTGTGGGGTAGGTACCTTGGTTCAAGAGAAGGGAGGGGACGGATTTTCGGACATCCAACTCTTTCAAGCTCTACCTACAATCCATACAAAAGCCGATTGTTCAGAAACCAATTATCGCTTATGATTATTAATTATTTGTTATTATTTTCGTAGAGAAATGAGGGATAATAACTAATCCAGCCCCTTTTATTGTCATCTTTATTTTAAAAGACACTAATACTTTAGCTTCTTCTGCACTTGCAATAATAGATATGGATAAAAATTACTGTTATCTTATGTTTTGGAATGGAAATTACAAGCAACAGTGATTATTATTAATGATAAAGCAGGATGACAGTAAGTGGTTCTCACAGAGGACCATGGTCTTCACAGATACATTTTGGTAGAAAGGGTGAACATTTTGGTGACAGTGAGTGGTCTTTACTGAGGACCATGGTCTTCATAGTTGCATTTTGGTAGAAAAGGTGAAAATTTTGATGACAGTGAATGGTCCTCACAGAGGACCATGGTCTTCACAGATACATTTTGGTAGAAAAGGTGAACATTTTGATGACAGTGAGTGGTCCTCATAGAGGACCATGGTCTTCACAGACACATTTTGGTAGAAAAGGTGGACATTTTGATGACAGTGAGTGGTCCTCACAGAGGACCATGGTCTTCACAGACACATTTTGGTAGAAAAGGTGGACATTTTGATGACAGTGAGTGGTCCTCACAGAGGACCATGGTCTTCATAGATACATTTTGGTAGAAAAGGTGAACATTTTGATGACAGTGAGTGGTCCTCACAGAGGAGCATGGTCTTCACAGATACATTTAGGTAGAAAAGGTGAACATTTTGATGACAGTGGACTCACAGAGGACCATGGTCTTCATAGATACATTTTAGTAGAAAAGGTGAACATTTTGATGACAGTGAGTGGTCCTCACAGAGGACCATGGTCTTCACAGACACATTTTGGTAGAAAAGGTGGACATTTTGATGACAGTGAGTAGTCTTCACAGAAGACCATGGTCTTCACAGAGGCATTTTGGTAGAAAAGGTGAGCATTTTGATGACAGTAAGTGGGCCTCACAAAGAAAAAAGTAGTGCAATTGATTGCAATAAGTATCTTTGGGAGAAAAAAATTTGGGAGATTTGAATAATTTAAACTTCTGTGATACCAAAAACTAAATATAAGCGCAATGGAACATTCTCCTCGCTATTCTTTTATGTGATTTCCCCCCCCCCCCCCTACAATCTACTACTCTCAGTCTCAATGTATGTGCAATAATTGATGTCTTATTCAAGCAGAAATGCTTCTTTCAGCTAATGTATTTGCTGCAATTAAAAAAAAAAAAAAAAAAATAATAATTAAGAAAATTTTTTCCACACAAAAAGTTTTTCAAAGAAAAGTAAAGAATTCCATTAAACCAAAAATAAAGTAAAATATTCTACCAAGCGTGAAACTACCACAAATCAGTATCGATAAATAAATGAAACCCAAAAAGAACAGAAAGTACTATAAATAACTGAGTCAAACTCGAAACAAGCAGAAATTAACATGAGTAGGGCTCTAAACGTCTATGCCTTCCCAAGGCCAGAACATAATTTGCACTTTAGGCGGGAGAGGGGTGTTAGTTGGTCTCCAATCACTTTCAACTATTAAAAAAGGCACTAGCCCTTTCAATTTCCGATCGAATGAGCCCTTTTGAAGTTTCTACGACAACGATTTCAATAAAAAACCTTACATGCCCCTTGGGCATAAATTACAACCCTTGCCCTGAGGGGGTTGTCATCCTGAAAGACCTAATTTCCAGAATTTTCAACTACGCTAAACAAAATAACTATCTCGAAATTTTGATTGTATGTGTTTGGGGAAATGGTGGGCGTGAGAGGGGGAGGGGTTACTTGCCCTCCAATTACTTTTGACTATTAATAAAGGCATTAGCTATTTCAACTTTCAATCGAATGATTCCTTTTTGAAATTTCTACGACAACGCTTTCTATAAAAAAAAACCTTATATGGTCCAAGAGCATAACTTACAACCCTCGCCCTGAGGGCTGTGGGGGAAGTGTCATCCTCAAAAAAATAATCTCCTGACTTTTTAGCTACGTCGAACAAAATGGCTATATCAAAATTTTGATTTGATGTGTTTGGGGAAATGGTGAGTGTGAAAGGGGTATCAGATATCCTCCAATCACTTTCAACTATTAAAAAGGGCACAAGACCTTCTAATTTTCAATCGAATGGGCCTTTTTCGAAGTTTATTCAACATCTCTATCTATTAAAACCTTATATGCCCCCAGGGCACAATTTACAACCCTTGCCCTGAGGGCTCTGAGGGGGTTATCATTCTCAAAGACTTAATTTCTAAAGCTTTTAATCAAGTTGAACAAAATGACTGTCTCAAAATTTTGATTGGATGTATTTGTGGAAATGGTGGGTCTTAGAGGGGTATTAGATATCGTTCAATCACTTTCAACTATTAGAAAGGGCACAAGCCCTTCCAATTTCCAATCGAATGAGCCCTTTCTTAAGTTTCTTCAACATCACTATCTATAAAAACCTTATATGCCCCAAGGGTATAATTTACAACTTTTGCCCTCGGGGCTGTGAGAGGGTTATCATCCTCAAAGACCCTATTTCTAAAACTTTTAACTACGTTGAACAAAATGGCTATCTAAATATTTTGATTGGATGTGTTTGGGGGAAAGGTGGGCGTGAGAGGGGGGTTAGTTGCCCTCAAATCACTTTCGACTATTAAAACGGGCACTAGCCCTTTGAATTTCTAATCGAATGAGCCCTTTTTCAAGTTTCTACGACAAAGCTTTCAATAAAAACCTTATATGCCCCCAGGGCATAAATTAAAATCCTTACCATGAGGGCTGTGGGTGGAATGTCATCCTCAAAGACATAATTTCCTTTCAACTACTTTGAACAAAATGGCTATCTCAAATTTTGGTTGGATGTGTTTGGATAAATGGTGGGCGTGGAAGGGGTGTTAGTTGCCTTCCAATCCCTTTCGACTATTAAAAAAGGCACTAGCCGTTTCAATTTCCAATCAAATGAGCCCTTTTTCAAGTTTTTATGACAAGGCTTTCTGTAAATACCTTATATGCCCCCAAGGAATAAATTACAAACCCTGACTTGATGATTGTAGGGGAGGTTTTCGGTCTCACTGATATAGTGTCCGGGCTACTTGGTTCAGTTGAAGGCAACAATCCTCTTAAAAGTGAGAGTGGATGTGTTTGGGGACAAGATGGGCATGAGAGAGGGGGTTAACTAGCCTCAGATTACTTTCGACTATTAAAAAGGGCTCTAGCTCTTTAAATTTCCAATCGAATGAGCCTTTTTTGAAGTTTCTACAACAACTCTTTCTATAAAAACCTGATATGCCCCCAGGGTATAACTTACAACCCTTGCCCTGAGGGCTGTGGCGGAGTGTCCTCCTCAAAAACATAATTTCTATCTGGAAATCAACTATGCTGAACAAAATTGCTATCTAAAAACTTTGATTGGATGTGTTTGGGGAAATAGTGGGCGTGGAAGGGGTGTTAGCTGTCTTCCAATCACTTTCGACTATTAAAAAGAGCACAAGCCACTCCAATTTTCAATCGAATGAGCCCTTTTCGAAGCTTCTACGACAACTCCTTTGATACGAAGTGCCCTGGTCTAAAGAAAAAATAAATAAATAATACATCGTTCTTTTCTTAGGCATCTGCTCCAATTATTACAAAATCTTTTTGGTATACTAAACACTAAAATAAACACTAAGGAAGCTTCTTTAAGGTATTCCGTAAGAGGATTCACCCCCTCCCACACCCGCTCTTACTATTCTCAGTCTTTATGTATATGCAATGTCTGCTGCATTTTAAAGTAGAAGTGCTTCTTTCAGCTGATGCATTTGCTGCAGCAACTGGACTTCGCCAGAAGTCTGCTCCAATTGTCAATGAGCCATACAGGAAGATCAATCAAATATTGGAAACTAGAAGGAATGAAGATGTCTTTGTGACACGTCTTCAGACTCGACAGAATCAGTCACTGGCTACTAAAAATGAAATGGATTATCAAGATCAGTTACTGCAATATCAACAAAGGTATAGCTGAGTTTATAAATACAAAGCTTTGAGGAGGGGTCAGTAGATTTGTCTTTATTATAAATCGTTTTAAATGAGGCAAGTCTATATATTTGTCATTATCTGATATATAATTGCAGTTATTATTATTTTCTTTATTTTTATCTTACTGCTTTAGTTTCTCTGTGCATCATCAAAGAGCACAAGAAACTGAAGTTTGTTTCAGAGAAAAAAAAATAAAAAATTTGGTACTTGTTTTTTAAACAGAACGCGTTAAGAATTATGCTGTGTAAGTATAAGAGAAACCTGTTTCCCTTCCTGGATTGGTTATAATTTACTTATTTTGAGTGAGAAAACTATGATGTATGTATATTTTTTTTTATTAAATATTTAATATATAGAG
The DNA here is from genome assembly GCF_049724085.1 of Artemia sp. Qi Xiang Cuo. Lineage (NCBI taxonomy): Eukaryota > Metazoa > Arthropoda > Branchiopoda > Anostraca > Artemiidae > Artemia > Artemia sp. Qi Xiang Cuo. Next base: position 5,063,605 of record NC_142810.1, read on the forward strand.
GTGATTAGGGGTTAGGTTATGTTATGTATTTAATATAATGCGTTCTGCGGCAGGGGTGTACGTAGCTTCTTGTCTAGGGGGATGGGCAGCCGACTCTGTTCTGAAGAGCGGGGGGGGGGGAGCTGAAGTTATATTGGTAATTCACCAAACCTTACATTGCCAGCAAGTTCTAACATGCCTATGAAATCTTTATTAATAAGTAATCATCAAAAAGCTTCTGCATTAATATTCTTTTTTTTCAACTTCAATCATTTTATTATTAACATATACATGTATATAATTGACATAGGCCCATGGGGAGACAAGCTCGAAAAACTAGGCCTAGACAAAGATACAATAACAAATTACGCTACAATACAAAGATAATTACGACGGCAAAGATATAATAATGCAACAATAATATGAAAGTAGCAGCTAGCCCAGGATCCAAATATAAATATAAAAAAAAAATCAATATTATTAAATATAAATTAATACTAAAAGATAGCCGAGAGGCCCACATTCACCTAGAACAACAATCCAAACAAATAACTTAGTCATATTAAAAAGACGCTTAATTAAAAGTAATCCTGAATTAAATGAAATTTAAGATTCCTTTTTATTAAATGGATAGAAGAAAATTTATCAATAAAATCCTTGTGAGCATCTCAGCCCAGGGCTATTGACATGAACGAGGTGAATTTAGATCTCTCAATAATATACTTATCAGTATAGACACTCTTTTTTTGTCGTCTGCTATAACGATGTAAATCTTGTGATTGGGAGAACAAACTTTGATTGAGGTAATATGGCAGTAATGTCTTAATGTCATAATTAAATTTGAAAGTAATCGCTCTAAAATTGATTAATAGATAAGTAGGAAATATACCTGGGTAATCATATGTAGATGCCGTGGAAGAGTTGTTTTGAAGGGTAATAGGTAATGGAATAAAAAGCTTGAGAACTCTTACTGTTCTATTTTGTAAAATTTGCATTGTTTGTAAATGGCTTTTAAATGTAGATGAATATGCTAGAGAAAAATAATTAATAGTAGACTGAATCAGAGCAAAATAAATGCTTCGTAAAGCAGAGTAGGGCAAATAATGCTTCAACCTCTGCATTAAACCAACATACCTTGAAATCTTTAAACGTATATTTTGAATGTGTGTTTTAAAAGATAAGCTTTCATCAATTATAAGTCCAAGGTACTTTATCACTTTCACCCGAGATACTGATAATAGATACTTTGAAGAAGTAACTCGGGTAATACGAGGGCATATATTTTACTTCCTGCCGTAAATTATGAAATTGGTTTTTGATAAATTCAAAGCAAAAAAATTTGCAGAACACCATTCAAGAACATTAGAAAATGCCGTATCAAGTTTTGCCTCCAACTCCTTGTCATTCCTCTCAGAAATTGAAACTGCCGTATCATCAGCAAAATGTGTGCTGAGACATGGGATTGCCAAAGCGCGGTGAAAATCATTTATATAAACTAGAAAAAGCAGAGGACGTAGGACAGAGCCCTGAGGCACCCCAACCATCGAGGACTGAGGAACAGGCGAAGAGAGAAAATTACCTCCATCTATTCGTTGCTTTTTCTTATCAAGATAAGATTTAACTAGATCCAACGCCTGTCCGCGCATACCACAATTATCCAATTTTACGAAAAAGAATACAATGGGATATTGTATGGGATGCTTTTTTTAAATCCAAATATATTGTTGCTGGAATTTCACCTCTATCTAAGCATTCATGAATATATTGGATGAGAGCAATGATAGCGTGTTCAGTATTGTGTCCAGATCTAAAACCAAACTGGGAATTTGTGGAAAAAATTAGACGATTTAAGAAAGTCATAGAACTGCTTATAAATTGCCATCTTAAATATTTTAGAAAAAGCTGAAAAAATAGAAATAGGGCGGTAATTTGATGGGTTTTTAAGAGAGTCACCTTTGAGAAGCGGAATTATCCTCGCTTCTTTAAAAGCAGACGGGAAAACTCCAGTTTTAAATAAAAGATTAATTAAATAATGTAATGGCAAAATTACTGCAGGAAATATTTTTTTTAACAATTTTACAACTAGACCCGTCAATTCCCGCTGAATTACCTGGATTTATAACTCACACTATTTTTATTGTTTCAGACCGAGAAAAAGGCCCCACAAAAATTGAATTACTTTGAGGAGATGGAAGGTATGAAGAAAAATGTTTATTACTACGCGAATCAAACTGGTTCATCACTGATGAAACAATTTTCTCTCCTATACTAGCGAAATAAGTATTCAAAATATCAGCCACTTTCTCCAATTTGTTAGTAGTCGAACCATCTTCTAAACTAATAAAATGTTATGTTGAATATTTTGAAAATTTTATGTTGAATATTTGAAAATTTTAAAATTTTAATTTTCATGTTGAATATTTGAAAATTTTAAAATTTTTAATATTATAATCAGTTGGATTCTTTAACGGCTTTTTAAATAATTGGATTTTTCTTATTAACTGATATCAAAATTCCAGACGTTATCCACGGCCTTATAGGAAATTTTTCTCTGCAAATTTTCTTCGTAACAAATGGGCAACTAGAATCAAGGCAGCAATTGAAATTTCTTAGGAAAGTATCAGTTGCCACATTTGTATCCTCCGTGGACATTACATACTGCCAATCCAACAGACCAAGGCTTTCATTCAGGTGCTTTAATGTTATTTTATTTATTAACCGTACTTGACGTTCCTTACTTACCTGCGGTATTTTATAAGTAAAAGCTAAATCTGAAACCAGCAGGAAATGATCCGATATATCACTTAAAACAGCGAAATTAGCTTTAATTGGTAAGGATGTAAAAATATTATCAATGAGAGAAGCAGAACTAGGTGAAATTCTTGTAGGTATCAGGCAAGTAGGAAGCAGATATGCAGAAAAGCAAGAAGACAATAAATCAACAGAAGCTTCATTTGAAGCTTCTAGAAGGTCAATGTTGAAATCTCCGGAGAGGATAACATGTTTATTTTGAAAATGAGGTTGATGCAAAAAATCATGGAGTTTAGAGAGGAAAGACTTGACTGGAGAAGAAGGAGGTCGGTATACTACGCAAAAAACTATATCTTTTCTTCCAGGACTAATTTCAGTCACCCTTACTTCAAAAAGCATTTCCTCATGAGAACCTTCTAGATTTACAAGGTGTCGAAAAGAGATACCTTCTTTAACTAATACTGCTAAACCACCTTGGCGCCTTGTCGGTCGGTTTTTGAAAGTAAATTGATATCCAGCAAAAGCAACATGAGGAGCTGGGTCTATAAGAAAAGTCTCACAGAATCCAACGACATGACAAGATAGCTTATGAACTACAGCCCACCATCATTTACCTCATTTCCAAAAAATTTATCATGGCTCTGGAAAATGGAAAAGTCAAAGGGTTAGACTCTAGGTCTCTCAGTCTAACCCCAGTACAATTATCATCCAATTTAAATAATCAGAATTATGATCAGGACTGGCAGAAACTTTCGCAAAATGCAAACCGTCTAAGTCTTAACGTAGCAAAAACAACTGAACCAGCGATAACTCGAAAATAATTATGAAAGAAACTGCTTGAAAATAAATAGAAACAAGAGAAAGAAATGGAACTTATTCATTGTAAGATGAAATGCGGATACAGAAAAAATTATTTTACTCAATTACTTCATAGAAATAGAAACACAAAATAAACTTATAATAAGCTACAGAGCTAAAAATTTCCATGACATTATGGATAATTTCTTCTCGTTTGACTTTTATTCTGTCATTCCAGCTGTTTATTTCGAGCTTTTTCAACCATCTACCTTTTTTCAACTGCTTTTTCAACCATCTGCTTTTTCAGCAATATCTAGTGTAAATTTGAAGTTATAGGGGGGCAGCTGCTCCCCTGCCCCCCCCGTACGCCCATGTTCTGCAGGGCTGCTTTCCATAATTCTTATGCATAGTTTCCATTGTTTCTAAAGTATTATATTTTCATCATATTTTGGAATACTTCATTAGGATTAACCTATGTTCACTTATTTTAGTTTAACAGACAAGTGCCAAAAATTCACGAAGTGTTTATACAAACCTTTCAGTGTTCACGAGCAAAAAGATCATCAAGTTAATTATTGAATTGAAAAAAATTAATTGTGTTTACTTATTTTCGATATTTTAGCATTGGGCCGAAAAAAAGACTATTTTACCAAAAGGCCTCAATAGGTACTTTGTCTTTTTTCTTTTTTTTATTTATTTTTTTAATAGCCTGTGCTGTGCACATGAATTCCTTAGGAAGACATGCAAAAACGTAACGTGTATTATTTTGCGAGAACTAGAGAAAAAATAATTTTCCTCTCCCCAAAATTCTTAAGTCCACTTATCCCCCCCCCCCCCAGAAAATAGAAAAAATCCCAAAAATTCCTATTCAATCCCTGTGCCATTAAATAAGGCAGTCAAATCGTACTCTTTTAGTCAGACCTATTGACTGCATGCAGCTTCTAAAATGAGATATAGTCACTTACATTTAAGAAAAAAACGCACACTCTCTTATGGGTATCCAAAAAACCAACTGCCTGATCTGATCTACGCTCTATGGGTTCTAGGGAAGTTACCCACACCATAGCATCACCCCATTGGTTTCAAATCTCACCGATGCTCTAAATTGTTATATAGGAGAGCAAATGTTAAACTGTAGAATCTGTCTGATTTCAGAATATTTCAGGTTGAATCAATCTAAATAAATTAAATTTCAACTTGTTTTGAATTTTTGTAGATTTTCTGGGTAAGGCTGCACTATTTACTGTCAAATGTTCAAGATCCCTCTCTTATCAGTCTACCTTTTTTCTTTTTCTATCATATAATTGTCATTCTATCTATCATTTCTTTAATATATATTTCTATATCTCTGTTTCTATTATTATTTTTGCTGTTCATGTTTTTCTTTTTAATATATTTTTGATATTTTTATTTCTTATTTCCTTTCTTCATTTCTATTTCTATCATTATGAATCTATTGTTTTTCTATTATGTATATCATATCGTTTAAAATGATACAAGCTTTGTCAAAAGACAAGCAGAATGGCAATAAGGCATCTGATAGGTTTTTGAAGCTCAGTGGGCGGGATAACCCTGTTAGAAAAGAATTCAGCCAGTTATGAAATTTAAAGGTGAAAAGACTCTCCACGAACTGCTTTAGAACCTACTATGAGACCATAACGGGTATGGAGCAAGGATGGTGCCCGATCACCCCTCATTTGTAAACGTGCCTCACACAAAGGGGCAATGGGAGGGGGAGCACCCCTGAAAAAATGGAAAATAGTAGCATAAAAACATACTTCTCCAACATTGACCCCCTCTCTTAAGGGAAAAGTTCTGATATAGCCTCCCGCCCCCCCCCCTAAGGGAGTCTGATCTGTGTGCGCTTACCTCTGCAATTTGTTGGCATTCCCAACCCAGTCCTGCTTTCTTGGGCACTTTAAAACTGCATTTTAGGCTACCTTTTTTTTTTTTTACAGGGATAGGGGTTCGTTTGACTTATCTGAAAATGGAGAATCTTGTCCCTCCCAATGTTTAGTATGGGTACACACTACATCTTTTGACTTTTTTTTGTCTTTTCATTAATTTAGTCTTTCTTTAAATGCATCTTTTGAAATTACACTCGTCTATATTCTTTAATGGAAATAAGTTTTGTCATATTTCAGGAGGATTGTTACTTCCTCCACCATGCAACTTATAGTGTTCACTCCGAGTTACATTAGAAGGACTCCTTTACGTACAATGCGATTATTAAAGCCCCCCCCCCCTATGTTAGGACCGGGTCATCATATGTCCTAAATTTTGTAAAGCCCATATTTCAGTTGGCTAGTAACCCATAGGGATTTGTGTCCTTATTCGATGAACCTTGGCCTGTAAAAAATGCATCTTCTGTGAATAATTGTCTTTCTATTTTTAGCCGTGGAACCGTTTGCAAGCCAGCTTATACTTATTTAGAAGTAGTCAAAAGGTCAAAATTTGTGTATCTTTCGCCTAAATACGCTTCTTAATATCCCCACCCGATGGTAGGACCAGACGATCATACCACCTAAATTTCGTAAAGCCCACATGTCAGTTGGCTAGTGCTCCATGGGGATGTGAGTTCATATTTAATGAGCCTTTGTCTCTAAAAAATGCAGCTTCTTTGAATAATTGTCATTGTATTTTTAGTCGTGGAACTGTTTACAAACCAGCTTATATGGATTTAGAAGTAGCCAAAAGGTCAAAACGATTGCCAGAGCGAGTGCCAATTGCCACAGCCAGCAGCAGTGATATCCGGTCTAGGTTGGAGGTTCTCTCTTCTGATGGCCACAGGGTCCAGGTCTCTAACCTTGGGAGAGATGTTACCGAAGCTGATATAAAAGTAGGCATCAAATTACTGCAATTTTGAATAATTTTCGTAATTTTGCCAGTTTCGTCAACTAATAAAAATAATAATTCTGTAATAATCACAATAACAGTAATTATAAAGTAATTTAATTTGTCCAAATTGAAACATTAAAAACTGCAAATTGTTTTTTCTTTATTATAAGAAAATCAACATTAATTACTAAGCAGTTAATGCTTCTCTTCTACTTTTAGAAGCAAAGGCTGTAGTATCTTTTTTTTCAACTTTAGATCTCATTAACTATTGTCTTTCTTCAATCTTCAATCTTGTTATTCTTTTTGTCTTAAATTAATCTTAAAATTTAAATCTTTGTCTTTCTAAACCTTGAATAAAATTTAATTTAGTTTCTAATATCTCTTTTCAAATTTTAAGCTTTAGTTTCCATGCGTTTTTTATATAAAGGTTTAGATTTTTGATATGAGTATTGGATTCCTAAAATTTTTATGCTAAAAAAAAAAAAGAAAAAAATAAAATTAGTTCCAAAGTTTCTTTTGACCCTAAATATGATAGCATTATTTTCTGAGAGGTTTCATCTAATTTCTGAATTTGAATTGACCTGTGGGGGAAGCTTTTAGTACATAGATTAATGTTAGGTTTATAACTATAAACACACTCTTTTGATATTTTCTTCATAAAGAAGAAGAGGCTGTAGTTGATTTTAAAACACGTGATGCTAACAGGATGATGGTTGGTGGTATGAAGCCTCTTTATCCCTCAAGCTTGATCTACTCCCTACCCCCTTCCTTAGGGAGAGCTTCCACTGTTGGGTGACATTTCATAAGTTCTAAATTTTAATGTGAAGCTAAGTTTTCAGGGAACCACTTGTGTTACAACGCTGAAATTTCTTCTCTGAGCTTTTATATTTCTAGTTGATTAAACTGTCCTTTTGAGGGGCTACTGTAATTACAAATCGGCCTCTAACCTATAGAGTTGTTTTATTAAATCTAAAATTTTCTTCAATCCCGTTCACTGGAAGTTTCTCCAGTTTTATTTCCTTAAAGCTGGAAGTTTCTTCCAGTTTAGTTTATCCAGTTCGACTGACGTAATGTGATTTTTTGTAGTGTTTGTGTTAGAATAACAAGCATGATTTTTCTCAAAAGAGGCCGCTTTTTCTTGGAAAATATTATAATTGTGAAAAATATCACAACTCAAAGTATTAAAACTTGTAGGACTATGTCATTAACAAGCCTGTTAGTGGAACTGGATGAGCTTAAAAATCTATAGCTAGAATTGTCACGAATCCAGCGTAAAAAATATCCACTTTAGGAGCTTGAAAAAAACATACTGCCCCAAGCCTAGTTTTCTTCAACCGCAACATCGACTAATGAGGCCCCATCCTTAGCCCTGGACAGGGCTGCTTGGAGAAGACTGACAGCGCTGTCAGCCAGTTCCTTTTATGTTGGTGACCCTGCTGAGCAAGAAGGTTAAGTCAAGTAAGTCAAGCCAGACCTAATTTGGGATCGATATGACATTTCAGAATATTTCTTTGAGCTCGTTCAGGCATCGGGTTTGAGCAGGTTTGACAAAAATCGTTTTTAGGTTTTCCAAGTTAAACCCAGCCAAACTTTAAAGCGTTTTCATTTTACGAGTTCTAAGCGTGTTGGACACGAGTTCTTGAAAATTGTAACATGCCAGAGTAGCATTGTTGAGCACAGCTTCTGAGAAGACCCAAAACCCAGGTTGAACGTGGCACTCAAACGATAATCTGCACAATTCGTGTCGAACTCCCGTGTTGGATGTGGCTGGCCTGAAAATGAGCTAAAGTTTTCAGAAAGCCAGCAAACCAGATATTTACCACTAAAAGAGTCAACAAATTATTCAATTAATTGTCTCAGTGTTGCATTATGATTTTGGTTGATGGTTAATTAATTTAAATTACAGTTAATGAATGATTAATTTAAAACAATTTCAGCACAGATAAACAGAGTCGTTTGTTTGTAAGATGTGAGAGGAAAATCAAAGTTTTGGTACCGTTTCCGTACCCAGGTTGGGGTACTCCATTGGACTCCCCTCAGATGTGGTTTTAGGGAAGGGACAGAAGGGGTACTTGCCCTGGGCACAGAAATTTTAGGGCCGCAAAAATTCAAATACAATACCCAAACGAGTAAAAAGTAAAAAAAAATCACATTTAAACAAATGGAAAATTTTCTCAATAAATAAAATTTGTCGAAAGAACATTTTAGTATTAAGATTTATCGAGATAACAATTATCAGTCAAGAATCAGCTAAAAGTAGCAACTTTTTCTTACTAGCTGTTTTTCTGTAACGAATTTCTCAATTCACGGTTTCTATGGGCCGTGGTACGCTCTGTACTAGGCTGTAGCTATCGCTGCAGCCATCATCTGTTAACAAACTCTTGCAAGAACTGAACCTTGAATCTCTCAGCGACAGACGATTATCACTGATCCTGTCCCTCGGCAAGTCACTGCTTTCTTCGCCCCATCACAGACTGATCCTCCCACCTGATGCTTCTGTTAACCAAAGAACCAGATCCCAGTCGAAGCTACAACCCCCTGTCTGCAGGACCAACCGCTACAAAAACACGTTTGTCCCCTTTTTCGTAGAAGCATACAACAAGACTTAGTGTTATTTGAATTCACGTGTTAGTGTTTTTATAGTGTTATTTGTATTTTTTTTTTTCATATTGTCGTAAAGACGACATAAATTAGCCATGGCTACGCTGTTCGATCTTAATAAACCTATGTCTATGTCCATTCAGGTAATAAATCTATGATTTAGATTACAATTTCTACGTCAAATAAAACACTATCTGTGATTTAGGAGCTATTTGGTGATATTGGGCCTTTGAAGATGGCCAAAATGTATCGTCCAGGCACTGCTGAGATTGTGTTTGTTCGTCGCAGTGATGCTGTCCAAGCCATAGAAATGTACAACAACAGACAGTTAGATGGTTTGCCTATGAAATGTCGTCTTGTTCATTTAGATGATCCAGATATGGATGTTGTGGTGGAAGATGACTATGTTAATCGTATCGCCGCTGTAAGGTATCATTCAGTATTTTGTAGGGAACTAGAACTGTAAAAAGTCATCAATTCTTGTATTTGTCTGAAATTAGCCTTTTTTTAACTTTTGTTACGTTGTCTTTTAGAATGTAACCCTTTTAATTACCAAGGACAGTGAAAATCCAAATTGATTGTTTGAATTTGATAAATAGTGTACTCATCTTGGTAAACTTAAGTAGTAGTAAGTAGTGACAAATTTCATGTGTCACCAATTTCGTATTTGTTTAAAATTATCTTTTTTTAAATTTTTGTTACGTTGTCGGTATAAATTTACAATCACTCCTGGTCCTAAGGACACATGTTAAAAAAACAATTCTTGCTTAATAATATGCAGAATAATCCTAGTTAACATATTTTCCTGGGGGAGAACCTTTATCCTCACTATTTTTCTTGTTTTTCCAGTTTCTCAATAACATTTTTTAATATTTTGTCTTTTCTCCAATTCTTTAAAATCATTTGTAAAGCAAACACACAAGAGCCATCTAGCTAATCTAATCTAACCAAATCCAAACCTAAATTTATTAATATTAGCCTATTTATATCTTTTTAGTAGATGGCAATAATGGTGTTCAACTTTCATATATTGAATATTTGAAAAGACATACTACCTTTCCTTAGACTATGTTACCTTTCTACTTTAGTACTTTTTACTTTACCTTTCTACTATCTACCTTAGTTTCCTAGACTAGGCTGTCTTTCAATTTATTCTTAAAATTTTGTACAAAACTAAAAACAGGGGAAGTTTTAATTAGGCTTCGAAACGAAAAGATAATATAAATATATAAGTGCATAACTGGATATGGAGGATATTGGACTGGATTTGATTTTATCTTTGAAAATCGAAATACCACTCTTTTCTTCTTTTTTATTACTGTATAGAAGAACCTTCAGAGTAACTCAAGCGATTGTTTGAAAATCGTTTGCCAAGTTTTTTTTTGTATCTTTGTCAAGGGAGGATAATTTTCACAAAAATTCGTATAGTTTGTCTTATTTTTTCTTCCAAAAGGGGTTGTTCCAAAACTTGTAGGTTGTCAATAAGAGTTTTGTCCAAAAGTTTTTTTCTAACTTTTGTTGTTTTACCACCTTTTCATATCATTTTCTAATGTGTTTTAATTTGATTAATCTGGTCTTATTTTTATTTTCCCTTTGTTCTTATGATAAGGGTTCCAAATGTAAAGCCGAAATATTTCAACTTCGCATCTATGATACCACTAGGTACCGCATTGGTACAACTTTTAAACTTTGTCATAAAAAAATAATACAGTTATTTAAATTAACAGTGATAGTGAAAATTTAATCTGATTGATTAAATTGGGTAAGTTTGAAATTGGCCAAGTTTGAAGTATCGAAAATAACACAGTTATTTAAATTAACAATGGTAGTGAAAATTCAATCTGATTGATTAAATTGGCTAAGTTTGAAGTTGGCTAAGTTCGAAGTATCGAAAATAACACAGTTATTTAAATTAACAATGGTAGTGAAAATTCAATCTGATTGATTAAATTGGCTAAGTTTGAAGTTGGCTAAGTTCGAAGTATCGAAAATAACACAGTTATTTAAATTAACGATAACAGTGAAAATTCAATCAGATTTATTAAATTGGCTAAGATTGAAGTATCGAAAATAAAACAGTTATTTAAATTAACGATGACAGTGAAAATTCAATCAGATTGATTAAATTGGCTAAGTTTGAAATTGGCTAAGTTTGAAGTATCGAAAATAACACAGTTATTTAAATTAACAATGGTAGTGAAAATTCAATCTGATTTATTAAATTGGCTAAGTTTGAAGTTGGCTAAGTTCGAAGTATCGAAAATAACACAGTTATTTAAATTAACGATAACAGTGAAAATTCAATCAGATTGATTAAATTGGCTAAGTTTGAAGTATCGAAAATAAAACAGTTATTTAAATTAACTATGACAGTGAAAATTCAATCAGATTGATTAAATTGGCTAAGTTTGAAATTGGCTAAGTTTGAAGTATCGAAAATAACACAGTTATTTAAATTAACAATGGTAGTGAAAATTCAATCTGATTGATTAAATTGGCTAAGTTTGAAGTTGGCTAAGTTCGAAGTATCGAAAATAACACAGTTATTTAAATTAACAATGGTAGTGAAAATTCAATCTGATTGATTAAATTGGCTAAGTTTGAAGTTGGCTAAGTTCGAAGTATCGAAAATAACACAGTTATTTAAATTAACGATAACAGTGAAAATTCAATCAGATTGATTAAATTGGCTAAGTTTGAAGTATCGAAAATAAAACAGTTATTTAAATTAACGATGACAGTGAAAATTCAATCAGATTGATTAAATTGGCTAAGTTTGAATTTGGCTAAGTTTGAAGTATCGAAAATAACACAGTTATTTAAATTAACAATGGTAGTGAAAATTCAATCTGATTGATTAAATTGGCTAAGTTTGAAGTTGGCTAAGTTCGAAGTATCGAAAATAACACAGTTATTTAAATTAACGATAACAGTTAAAATTCAATCAGATTGATTAAATTGGCTAAGTTTGAAGTATCGAAAATAAAACAGTTATTTAAATTAACTATGACAGTGAAAATTCACTCAGATTGATTAAATTGGCTAAGTTTGAAATTGGCTAAGTTTGAAGTATCGAAAATAACACAGTTATTTAAATTAACAATGGTAGTGAAAATTCAATCTGATTGATTAAATTGGCTAAGTTTGAAGTTGGCTAAGTTCGAAGTATCGAAAATAACACAGTTATTTAAATTAACAATGGTAGTGAAAATTCAATCTGATTGATTAAATTGGCTAAGTTTGAATTTTGCTAAGTTCGAAGTATCGAAAATAACACAGTTATTTAAATTAACGATAACAGTGAAAATTCAATCAGATTGATTAAATTGGCTAAGTTTGAAGTATCGAAAATAAAACAGTTATTTAAATTAACGATGACAGTGAAAATTCAATCAGATTGATTAAATTGGCTAAGTTTGAAATTGGCTAAGTTTGAAGTATCGAAAATAACACAGTTATTTAAATTAACAATGGTAGTGAAAATTCAATCTGATTGATTAAATTGGCTAAGTTTGAAGTTGGCTAAGTTCGAAGTATCGAAAATAACACAGTTATTTAAATTAACGATAACAGTGAAAATTCAATCAGATTGATTAAATTGGCTAAGTTTGAAGTATCGAAAATAAAACAGTTATTTAAATTAACGATGACAGTGAAAATTCAATCAGATTGATTAAATTGGCTAAGTTTGAAATTGGCTAAGTTTGAAGTATCGAAAATAACACAGTTATTTAAATTAACAATGGTAGTGAAAATTCAATCTGATTGATTAAATTGGCTAAGTTTGAAGTTGGCTAAGTTAGAAGTATCGAAAATAACACAGTTATTTAAATTAACGATAACAGTGAAAATTCAATCAGATTGATTAAATTGGCTAAGTTTGAAGTATCGAAAATAAAACAGTTATTTAAATTAACGATGACAGTGAAAATTCAATCAGATTGATTAAATTGGCTAAGTTTGAAATTGGCTAAGTTTGAAGTATCGAAAATAACACAGTTATTTAAATTAACAATGGTAGTGAAAATTCAATCTGATTGATTAAATTGGCTAAGTTTGAAGTTGGCTAAGTTCGAAGTATCGAAAATAACACAGTTATTTAAATTAAAGATAACAGTGAAAATTCAATCAGATTGATTAAATTGGCTAAGTTTGAAGTATCGAAAATAAAACAGTTATTTAAATTAACGATGACAGTGAAAATTCAATCAGATTGATTAAATTGGCTAAGTTTGAAGTATCGAAAATAAAACAGTTATTTAAATTAACGATGACAGTGAAAATTCAATCAGATTGATTAAATTGGCTAAGTTTGAAATTGGCTAAGTTTGAAGTATCGAAAATAACACAGTTATTTAAATTAACAATGGTAGTAAAAATTCAATCTGATTGATTAAATTGGCTAAGTTTGAAGTTGGCTAAGTTCGATGTATCGAAAATAACACAGTTATTTAAATTAACGATAACAGTGAAAATTCAATCAGATTGATTAAATTGGCTAAGTTTGAAGTATCGAAAATAAAACATTTATTTAAATTAACGATGACAGTGAAAATTCAATCAGATTGATTAAATTGGCTAAGTTTGAAATTGGCTAAGTTTGAAGTATCGAAAATAACACAGTTATTTAAATTAACAATGGTAGTGAAAATTCAATCTGATTGATTAAATTGGCTAAGTTTGAAGCTGGCTAAGTTCGAAGTATCGAAAATAACACAGTTATTTAAAATAACGATAACAGTGAAAATTCAATCAGATTGATTAAATTGGCTAAGTTTGAAGTATCGAAAATAAAACAGTTATTTAAATTAACGATGACAGTGAAAATTCAATCAGATTGATTAAATTGGCTAAGTTTGAAGTATCGAAAATAAAACAGTTATTTAAATTAACGATGACAGTGAAAATTCAATCAGATTGATTAAATTGGCTAAGTTTGAAGTTGGCTAAGTTTGAAGTATCGAAAATAACACAGTTATTTAAATTAACAATGATAGTGAAAATTAAATCTGGTTGATTGAATTGGCTAAGTTTGAAGTTGGCTAAATTTGAACACAGTTATTTAAATTAACAATGATAGTGAAAATTCAATCTGATTGATTAAATTGGCTAAGTTTGAAGTATCGAAAATAACACAGTTATTTAAATTAACAATGATAGTGAAAATTAAATCTGGTTGATTAAATTGGCTAAGTTTGAAATTGGCTAAGTTTGAAGTATCGAAAATAACACAGGTATTTAAATTAACAATGATAGAGAAAATTCCATCTGATTGATTAAATTGGCTAAGTTTGAAGTATCGAAAATAACACAGTTGTTTAAATTAACAATGATAGTGAAAATTCAATATGATTGATTAAATTGGCTAAGTTTGAAATTGGCTAAGTTTGAAGTATCGAAAATAACACAGTTGTTTAAATTAACGATGACAGTGAAAATTCAATCAGATTGATTAAATTGGCTAAGTTTGAAATTGGCTAAGTTTGAAGTATCGAAAATAACACAGTTGTTTAAATTAACAATGATAGTGAAAATTCAATATGATTGATTAAATTGGCTAAGTTTCAAATTGGCTAAGTTTGAAGTATCGAAAATAATACGGTTATTTAAATTAACGATGACAGTGAAAATTCAATCAGATTGATTAAATTGGCTAAGTTTGAAGTATCGAAAATAACACAGTTATTTAAATTAACGATGACAGTGAAAATTCAATCTGATTGATTAAATTGGCTAAGTTTGAAATTGGCTAAGTTTGAAGTATCGAAAATAACACAGTTATTTAAATTAACGATGACAGTGAAAATTCAATCTGATTGATTAAATTGGCTAAGTTTGAAGTATCGAAAATAACACAGTTATTTAAATTAACGATGACAGTGAAAATTCAATCAGATTGATTAAATTGGCTACGTTTGGCCAAGTCTGATTGATTAAATAAAATTATGTATATATTATAAAATTAGTAAAAATCGAGAATTCAATTTTTAATGATGGACGTCTCAATATGCACATAAGCGGTTTCGGGCAATTGAGGGCGCCAGGTTTAAAAAAAGGAACGTGGGTGAAAAGTATGGCAAAGAATAAATAATATGTAAAAAGTAAGCACAAAAACGGAAAAATAAGCTAAAGAATATGGCAATAAATAACTTAAGAAGATACAGCTTTCTTTTGAAGGCCAAGTTGTCTTTAGGGATATTAAAAAAAAAATATGGCAAAAAAATAGGAAAAATAAGCCAAAAAACCGGCACAAAAGGGAAAAATATGGCAAAAATAGCTCCAGTAGATACAGCTTTCTTTTGAAGGTGAAGTTGTCTTTGGGAATATTAAAAAAAAAAAAATACGGCAAAAAAAAATAGGAAAAATATGGCAATAAATTGCTTAAGAAGATACAGCTTTCTTTTGAAGGTGAAGTTGTCTTTGGGAATCAACACATTATTAGTGTTTAAATTTTTAGGGACAAAAAGTGTCAAATTAAACTAATTACTTTTCTTATTTATTGTTAGAGGGGGTCCCACCCCCTCCTCCATGGAGTTTATATCCCCTTACCTCGAGATCAACTAGAATGACTCCATGAAAGCTTGAAAATATGTTACCCA